>NC_142934.1:48547394-48617394 GCF_046866305.1 Octopus bimaculoides
CTATATGACTTTCTAAAAACGATACAATTCAGGTAGTGGTGGTCACCTCCAAGATAACACAAATAATGAGTGGTGTTCCGCAGGGCACTGCTATTCATTGTGGCCCTCTTTGACATCCTTTCAGTTGTTCATCTAGCTATGTAGACGATACAAAAGTCTCTTAGAGGATACAAAAACCTGGAGACGGTGTACATCAACGTGATTTGAACGCAATATACAGGTGGGCTGATGAAAACAACATGGAGTTTAATGCTGGAAAATTCCATGACCTTGGCTACCAATACAAGAAACTCAATGAAAAGAAAATACAACACACTGACCCAAGTAGGAATCCAAATCTCTGAATCAAAACCAGTGCATGACCTGGGCATCGACATGAGTAATGATGCATCTTTTTAGGTGCATTTTTCTAAGTTGGCAATAAAACGCAGACGTCTGGCCGGATGGATCCTTCGAACTTTCAAAACAGGAGAAAAGGAATCCCTGATGGTCCTCTAAAGGAATTTCTATCACAGCCGTCTGTATTACTGTTCCCAACTGTGGTCATTAAACAGTGTAAAATTAACGACTGAACGCAATGCGATCTATCGAAGTTACACAAATAAGATCGAGAGAATGCACCAAATCATCTCCTGGGAAAGACTGAAAGACTTAAGACTCTAAAACCCTGGAGCAAAGTTAGGAGAGATATGCAATAATATACATCTGCAAAATTACACAAAGAGCAGGATGGGGCGCTACTGCATGGTACCAAAGGTCCCAACATTGCCACCAGGACACAGGAGCAGATGCTGCAACAGCTTGGACATCAAAGGCCCACAGCTCTTCAATATCCTCCAACAAATTTTGAGATACCTGCATGGCATGGATGTAGGATTTTTCAAAACAAAACTAAATCGCCTTCTGTCAAGAACCTACCTCTACGCAAGAAACACAGATGACAGCAACGTCAAACTTACTGATCCACCAAATGTCAGATATCAGAGAAGGTTTAGTGCAAATGTAGGAAAGGAAACGGTGGTGCCCCTGCATGGCCGCAGCTATTGGACTGTCACGTAAAAGATTGCAGAAAAAACAATATATATATATAAACAAAGTTAATTGCAGAATAAAACCGTTAGGTCATCGACTCGAAAAGCCGTAGCCCACCAATGACCACATATAAGAAGTAAAACATAGACCACAAAACCAAATTAGTAAAGAGAGGTCAAAATGTTTATACATAAGAATAAAAATCGATTAAAAATACAATAGAATAATATAAATAAATAAATAAATAAACAGCGATTAAAAGTTGATTAAAAATATTAGAGACTGGTACAAAAGCAGTAGAATAAACAAATATATATATAGAAAAAATATAGACAAAAAAATAATACATAGGGAGACGTAGCACAACAGTTCATTCGCTGAGGCCAATCGCCAAAAAAAAAAAAAAAGAAAAAAAAAATTCAAGATACGTAGTACGAAAGTTCAACTACCTCCCTCATGACAGCAAATTTAGTAGGTAAAATTCAATTTCATAAACAGGAATACCGAAGCGCACGGGACAAAAATCACAACAGAACATCCAAAGTGTGGCAAAGTAAAATCCAAGTTTCACCATTCCGCAGGTAACATCAGTAAAGTCAAACCATAAACATCATTTACAGGGGATTACGAGTATAGGTGGAACACAAACACAGAACACCTATGGCCATTTCGGGGGTATATCACCGTATTTAATATATATATATATATATATATATATATATATATATATATATATATATATATATATATATATATATATATATATATATATATATATATATATATATATATATATATATATATATATATATATATATATATATATATATATAAATATATATATATGAAGCTATCAGGTGTTATTCAGGCACTCAGCTATGAGTCCTCTGCAGATCATTTGTTCCTGTCATATCTCTTTCTTATACATCTATGTATATGTGCATATTCGTGTGTTACTTATAGATTCGAAAACTACTGCACCGATCCTAATGAAATTTGGAACGCAAAATTCATGCTTAGGGAGAAGGGTAATGCTGTATGTTTCATACAGTTTCATGGAGCAAAATTATTGAATGGATCCTTATGATATTTGGAACTTAATTTCAATGCATTTGGGCCGGTATAATGTAGTTTGGTTTGAATTTGAGGTGGCTTAAAGGGAGCGGAACCCCCCATGAAAATTAATAAAATGTCCAATGTTGATGAAATTTCAACCCTAGATAATTGACACACATGAATAATTTTTCCAAAGTTTTCGCTTGTTATGAGGATTCTAAGATCCCCTGATGGGGGTCTTAGTTCCCGAATTTTGGTAATTTTTTATGAACCAAAACTAGGTTAAAAGTACTGAATAGATCTTTATGAAATTTGGAAATTATATTCTATGCAGAGAGGGACACATTTAATGCAGTATATCTTTGAAAGTGATGGGGCATAAATGAGGCCATAACCCCCATGAAAATTCATATATGTTGCTGTAGATGAAGTAATATTTCTAAAATTTCAACTTCTTAGGAGTTCGTAAGACCCATAATGGGAGCTTAACCCCAACAATTTAATCATTTTCCTTAAGCCAAGACAAATACAATTGTTCTCTTGTGAACAAGATGAGCGTTATTTGTAATTCAATGTAAAACGCTGCTTTGAAATATACTTACATTGTGATTTCTGCAATGTGGTACATAAATTGTCTAGTAAAGGAGAGGCATCTTTGCCTCCACTGATTTAGCTGCAAAGTGTTAAGTAAAGTTATTTGGTTGCATACCTTCTTTGAGTCTATTTATTATCACTGGGTCAGAGATAGTCCCCAGATGGTAACATTTATTTAAAGGTCTTTCCAGATACTTGACTGGTTATTCAAAGAGATTTATAGATTGCAAATTTATTCTCTCCAGTTACCTATCGGCATAGTCATCATTGGCAAATTCCAGAGGTGACACATTCATTTCACCTTAGCCCTCATGTCACACAGTTGTTAATGTTTATTTGAGTTGGGTCACGCGCTTCCAATTGCTATAGTTCCTTAATGCTTCTTACGGCTGTGCCGCTCACATGTATAGTGAGGGATCTGATACTGGGGAGTGGTAACAACTAGGGTAGGGTAGCTGACTGCTTATGGTGATCATTCGTCTTTTGGTTTCCTCTAGCTTCGCTCTCTTTTACAAACCCAGTGAACATACATATATTTCCGATTTCCAAAAAAATTGAACAATCGATATAACACCCATGATAAAAAGATTCCCAGCTTCTCTGGTTGACTTTAACGCCCCCCCCCCCAATAGGAGCCTTTTGGGAGAGCAATGTGCTTCATTTTTCAGGAGCAAAAACCCTTGGAATAGGTTCCATCAAATTTGGATTTGGGAATCTGGATATAAAAATGAGTAGTATGGGATAACTATGTCATGAATAGAATTTATGTTATAGTGTGTAAAGAGGTAAAAAACCCCACATTAAAATTCTTCATCTTCAATTTTGATGAAATCCGAATCATAGATACTCGAGTTCATTAGAGTAAATATAAAAGAAAAATCTAATCCTTGAATTCCTTGTGACAAGGGCAAAGCCGGGAATCTCTGCTAGTATATGTATATATATATATATATATATATATATATATATATATATATATATATATATATATATATATATATATATATATATATATATATATATATATATAGTGTGTGTGTGTGTGTGTATGTGTGTGTGTGTGTGTGTGTGTGTGTAGTGTGTGTGTGTGTGTGGTGTGTGTGTGTGTGCGTGTGTTTGCACGTGTGTGTGTGTATGTATATATATATATATATATATATATATATATGTATGTATAAAAGTATATATATATATATATATATATATATATATATATATATATATATATATGTATGTATGTATATATGTATACATCTGTGTGCATCTATTATAGCTACATATGTATAGAAAGGGGTGAATATGGATAACTGTTTTATGTTTGACACCGGTGGTCGGTGAATTACGTGACATCTCTCCTTTAACGGAGAGTATGTCTGCTAAGGTTTGATTAATTTTTAATTACAACCCATATCTGCTGATTACGAGATTGCCCGACATCACTGTTGAGCTATAAACTAATTGAGATAAGTGAACTTTGATTATATACTTATAGGATCTGTCTGCTATCATTTGCCTGTTTTCAGCCACACCTTCCAATTATCGTATATACTTGAATGTAAAGCTTAAAATGCATCAGTAATACAACGAATATTCCGTATGTGCAGGGCGATGTCTAAAATCTTTCCCGTTTAAAATGTTACCGTTTTTAAATTTTAATCTGAAAATGGTAGATGATATATTATGATGTAATCTTTTCTGACTGCTCTAAATCTATAAAATTCTATCGAAACATGTGTCTTAAAAATCGTAAACAACATTTTTCTTTATAACATATATATATATATATATATATATATATATATATATATATATATATATGTGTGTGTGTGTGTGTGTGTGTGTGTGTGTGTGTGTGTGTGTGTGTGTTTGTGTTTGTGTTTGTGTGCTTACACATGCTCTCAAATATAAGTGGTTAAATCATTTTGTAGTTTCGATATATTATTAGCATATTTTGCACGTATGTTGTACACATATAGGTTTTATGCTGAAAATGATTAAGTACTGACATCTGAAAAATGATAAGAACGTATTTTAGAGCAACGAGTAATATCAATATAATCGATCTTCAGTGGGTTTGGGCCTCTGTGTGGTTGCTCTATAGGGTCTAACTTCGAAACTGACGGAAATGGATTATGACACTTTAAACAATGCAGCTCTACATATTTCTTGTAAGATTGAATGGTTATGGACGAAATAGGATAAATCATAGGATTACTCAGTTTTAGCTAGTCTACAAAAAACAATAATAACAATAAAGGCAACTATAAATGTTCTATCAACTTTCAGCCGGAAGAAATAAGTTTTTATAATTGGATTATGATATCAGAGCATAAAACTAGTTCTTATTTTGTGGATTATATCAAAGTATTTAGGTCGGCGCTGTACCATTTCTCTCACCCAGAGTTATTTGGAGAACTAAACATTGAAACATTATCATATAACAATGCACAGTTTATTTAGAAGAAGCTTATTTAGAAGAGACCAGAAGCGACATTTCTTGACGCTCTAGTGGTATTTATTTCGCTCGTGAATGTGAAGCGATAATCCAGTGAACTTATAACGACACATGTGTAGCAATTTATATCACAGAGTGGACCTGAGAAAGCGGTGTATTACTCTGACACCAGTCAATCTAACTGAAATGATGCAATAAAGTTGTAACTGAACGGTGTCATATTACTGAGCTTACTGGATAATTGACAGTTGTTCGGAACTTTACAGTTTCCGATTCTGGCTTGCATTTATCTGTTTATCGTCATAAACGCTGCATCAAACGTAATCACTAGTGATTATGAAAACCAACCCATTTTCCCATATTTTCCAAAGTCTAAAATTTGTGATTAGTAAACGTATTACAGATACATTCACTCCACGTTGTTTCTTAAATTGTCATCGAATATACATAGAATCCCCAGATTTTACTTGCCTATAGATGTATTTAACTAAAGACAATACATAATATATAAATTTAATTATGTACGCGGTTTTTCCATCATTTTGGTTAAGCGGAAAGATAAGTGTTCCTGCTATATGCAGAACAAACACTTTGACGGAATAAGAAGATTGATGTAGTAATCTACATGTGGATTACTAGATGTAACAATCTACATCTATCTTCTTAGGATCGCAATCAAATCGGATTCCTTTGCCGTTCCGCTCATGTTTGATCTGTGATTTTTCAACAGGAGTATCAACAGCATCGACCTCCAAAGTACAGAGACTTGGTGAAAAACACGCCAAAAAGTTAGACAGACAAACAGATAAACAGACAGACAAATAGATAACTTTATTTATTGGCCACACAGGGCTTACACAGAAGGGACAAATACAAATGTAGAGCTTTTCTTTTCGAAAATGAAAAAAAGAGGGAAAATAAGAAAGAAAGTAAAATTCCGATGAAAGGGGATCGGGGGAAAAATCGATCAAAAGGGATTGTGCATTACAGAAGAGTTTTAAAAATGTAAAAAGTAAGATTAGGTTTCTCCGTGGAAAGAAAAGCCTACGGAAAAGACCACGGTAAACTCAGGCAGAGAGTGAATAAACACATGATAGCAAAGTGCTCTCTCTCTCTCATTTTTCGATTTACAGAATCATGATCAAAGTGGTTTCGTCACTCGCACACACCAAATTTGCTACATTCAGCCACCTTTTTTGGAAACTTTCACGAGACAAAAACCTGCCTCTCCATTCTCACCTTCCTTTTCAAGTGTTACTTGAAAAAGGTGACGAGCGATTAACCAGAGAGGTAGGTGTTTGTGTGTAATTCTTTCGCTCGAGTCCACCACACATTCTTTCACTATGGCCAGTGCGATGAAGACTGCCATGCCTTCTCGGTTGAGGGAGGGTGGCAGAGCAATCATCACGATGGACTCGGCCGACAGGCGGGCTCCTCCCACACGTGACAGCAGCCGTTCGACATAAGCCCACAGGCCCGAAATGGTTGGACAAGTATAGAAACACACATACTCCTGTTCCCATATACGTATGTGAATCTAAACCTATCTGTGTACCATGCTGTGCCATTTATTGTTCTTACTCTACTAATAATTTTTATTCCTAAGGTTGAAAATCTTGTGGTTCTAGCATCACATGTTACTGTCCTCCTCAAGCCACTTTGTATAGGTGTGACTTAAGGACTCAGTTACCTCTTCGTACCAATACGTGCCAATACGTTTAGACGATTGCCTCGGTTCGGTTTCTTTTTTGAATAGGACCTCTCACTTTTCATGCAATGTTAAAAATTCATGCAAAAGATCTTTTAAATACGAGTATTTTGTTTTCTTGTATAATCCTTTCAACTTTTAACATGTTCAGTTCTACTTTATGGAAACTTCGGCTCATAAAAACATATGCATTGGTCTGAGAGGTGAGCTACAAAGTCTATTTCAGAATCTTAGAACATTTTCTGGAAAGACAAGTTTAGTTTCAAAAAAGTGCAAAATGAAAATTCCTTCTGATATTAATGCACTTGGTTTAACGATCTGGCTAGTTCGAGAAGGTCTCTAGAAGTCCTCCAAAATGAAGGTGTCCAGGACTCTTGTCACGCCCCAATCCATGCTTTCAATGTCTTCAAAACAAGTTTCCCTGAGGTTTTCCTTCAGTGTAGGAGCAACAAAAAATACAAGAATCAAGTTCTGGGTTGTGGGGAGAGTGATGGTCAGTTTTGATGCTCATTTCTGTCAAGTTGTTGGTTATCATGCAGGAATTGAGGACAGGTTCATTATTTTGGTGCAGGCGTTACCGAGCCGATCTAACAGCTTTGACCTTTCGTAACGAAATGTCTTCTTGTCTGGACTCTCTCCAAATTTCCATTAAGTACGCTTTGTGGATATTCTGGCGAGAGAGGTTGTAGATAATACCTTTGCTGTCGAGAAAAGAGATAGTTATGAATTTACCTGTGAACTTGCTTTGCCTGGCCTTCTTGTGTCTGGGGAAAAGCTGGATGCCTTCATTAGATATATCTTTTGGCCTCCGGATCATACCAATTGATCTAGCTTTCATGAAAGATCACCAGAGACTCGAGGACTCTTGGACTGGAGGTAATGAGCACAACGATCTTCTTGCTCTCACTGCCACTCTTTCACTCTATCCGTCACTGAGCACCCTGGGGGGGGGGACGAAAAAAATTACAGAAATTTTGCGCATGTTCAGGAGTTCCGGAATAATTCTGTGTGTAGTTGGTGCAGCAAATACAGACTCTATGCTTATTGCCTTTGTAGACACACTACGATCGTTATTCAGAAAATTACGAATTTTCTTAAACAGCTCTATAGTCTGACGTTCCTATCCCTCCCACACTTTCCGTCGTCGCTCACATCTCTCTACCATCCTTCAAGCGCTTATGCTAACGAAGTGGTTTGGAACTTTTTATTTTTTGTGCCGTTTCTACTTAGTTGAACATACTTTTATTGCACAATATGCTTCTAAATTGTCTTAACGTTTCAAATTATTCAGTAATGACATGTAGTGTGTACTAAGTAGTGTTTAGATTGCTGTTCAAACTACAACTATCTCCTTCAGTCTGGAATAAATTGCTGGCAGGTCAGCTTATTGGATGCACAGTAATGATATAATAAAATTACAATAACGTAGGGTAGTCATAACTGCTACTCTTAAAAATGTCTCAAGGCTTTTGGAATGATTCTCGCATGTTTCCAGGACTTTTTAAGATGAGTTCCAGCCTAAAGAAAACAAATCATTGAACTTTGTTCTTCTTTGGAACGTGCTGATAATGGAGCTCACATTAATCATATTCCATAGTGATTAAAGAGACACTATGCCTTGTGCTAATCGCGCAGCAAATTTTCCAGTCACCTAGGAAAAACATGAGTGCATTGTTGATAATTACCATTTCAATGTTAATATATATATCAGATAACTGGACTCAAATAAGGAAAGGTTGCTTTTTCATAACACAAGTAGGGTGCTGTGATACCGCTCTAAGCGGACTTAGAGTAAAGGCGACATTTATTCTTCCATATGAAATTGTTTTAGTCACTTGTCTTCCTGGTAAATAATTACTAGTAGTAATTTGACTGAATCACAATACAGAGCATTATTGCAGTGCTCTAAACATTTTAACTATATCTTAACGTGTCCTCCCTATATGAAATTCACATAAGTCTCTGAAAATGTGTCTTGTCACAATATATAATATCTTTCATTTCTTCGTTTACTATTGATATTTGGTTTCGCAGTAGCAGGATTGAAATCCTTCTGCTAGTGTATTTTCCAAAAGACTTTAATTTACGTGACAGAATTTACGTATAATTGATATAATGGATATACATGTGCTTCTTTCTACAACTATATATTTGAATTAATTTTAAAGTTATTTGCTATATATTTGTTGGGTGTGGCATCCGAAAATTTAATCAGTCATATTTTGTTTTTTGCTATCGTACACACAATGACATTTATTACTGTTATTTTCCACAAATATTAAGGTGAACAAGCAGAATCGTTAACACGCCGGCAGAATGCATAGCGGTATTACCTCTGGATTTCCATTTTGAGTTCTAATTTCACCAAGGCTTACTTTACATTTTATCCTTTTGGGGCGTTAAGAGAAGTACCAGTTAAACATTAGGGTCGATGTAATCGACTTAATTTCTCTTCGAAATTGCTGGCCTTTTGCCAAAATCTGAGATCATTTTTTTTATTTAAAGACTAACATGAACTTCCTTAGCATTTATGTCATAAAAAAAACTCATGAGTTCATTTATAAATTTTGACTGTATCTGTGTGTAAATAGCTAAATAAAATATGTTTTCAGCATCAGTAACATCCGTCTCCAAAGGTCAACGAAGTTCACGAGCACTGGCACATTCTCTACACTCAGAAAAACAATGCAGAATATTAAATACAGATTTCATGCGGTTGACATAGTTGTAACCCGTTTTGCATTACTATCACTGGATGCTCTATTACAGTGTCCACTTTCATACTTTTCTACACAGGAGATTGTTTCTTGATTACAGATATTTTGGCCTCAGAATTTCTCTTTACACATGTTCGTTGTACAGTGTAGAGTCAATGAGTGTGTTCTTACACGTTTGCTTTCACCTTCTCTCTCACTCTCTGTTTTCGAATTATACATACATACCTATATACGTATATATATATATATATATATATATATATATATATATATATATATATATATATATATATATATATATATATATATATATATGTATGTATATACATATATATATATATATATATATATATATATATAAGTATGTATATTTATGATTGACCAAACGCATGTTACAATGTACACACGGAATGTTGTTTTATTGATATACGAAAATACTAATGCCAACCCACTCCTTAAGACATGTACGTTATCTCCATACATAATCATAGGAGCATTAGGAAACATCTACGACATATTCAAACGAATATTATAAAGATATATTACAGAAAGCTACACTCATCAGCAGATATATTTGAACTGCTTTATTTGTCCATGTGGCAAATATCTCGGTGATGGAGGTGTTTTTACATTTTGTGCTTTTTCTTATGTATTACGAGCATTATGTTTTGTTTGCATAGCATACCAGAATAACCTCGCACATGAATAGAAATCTAGGTTTCTGTGAGCGTCGGTCTCTTGCTACTCTGGATCAAAATAATCTCCCGATGAATATTTTATAACATATTCGTATTAAGTATAAATATAGTTAATAAAATAATGAAATAAAGGCAATAAACTAACAAAAGTAAGCTGACTGATCCGGAATATTTTTGCATTAGTGATATAGAATTCATCATAATGGCTAGAATCTGTAACGTACACATCGCATGGAAGCCCTCATATTTAGAACCATTCACGCATACATAAGATTTTCGGAAACCCAGACATCACTGGTTGCCATTTATTCCCAGTTTTATTGTACCTACATGATGCACACGCATATATCACAGGGTAGCTTTCCATAATATATCTTTAGTATATTCGTTTGAATATGTCATAAGAGTTTCCAAATACTCCTATAATTATGTATGGAGAAATTTACATGTCTTAAGGATTGGGGTGGCATTAATATTTTCGTATGTCAATAAAACAGCATTCCGTATGTACATTGTAATATTTCGTTTGTACAATTGAAAGTCGCGCTGTTTCTTAATTATTATATTAATGATTATATATCTGAGCTGAAGGATAAAATATAAGTATCTAACGGTATGGAAATAAAGGACACTGTACGGGCAAAAATATCTTCACTTTAACTCTATTGAATATGCTCTACAGATCATGTTATAGTAACAATAACATTAAACTATAAATGTGTTTCTAGAATGACCAATTCTGTTGCAACAGTGAATGATTTATAAAACAAATCTGGTAAAACAATCTGGAAATGTAAAGAAACACCCTCTATTACCAAAATCTAAATACAAGCAGAACTTGCTCCAGATTCAATAAACAGGAACAAATAAATGCTGGTAGAAACCAACAATGATCAAGCTCAAACCATTCCAAAAATCGATATTGAAAAACATCTATTTAAAGAGCTCATGATTTCCTAATAGATTTTACAATTATTTCACTGTAAAACGTCCCGCAACACTGACAATGTTGACTTCATGTAAGGTGTCTAGAGCAATCAGCCTGACAGAATGTATTGTCTTCTAACAATATTCACAGAGGTATTTCAAAACAGACTGAAAACAAACGAAAACGAGTCAATAGATTTTGCTTAGAGGTGGAAAAACCATGTTCAGTTGCGTTTTATGTTCAAATATCAGGCAACCAAACTGGCTTCTTTAGCCTTCTGGACTTATGAAAAGAGAACTTAACTAGGTTTTGGTAGACTTTTTTCCACCGTTTTCTCTGTCGAAATACGCGGTCTTCGGCTTTGCGTGTGTGTTTGAATCTGTGCCTGTCTATATGTTTTTTTCTGTTGGTATATATATACTTATGAACGTATGTATATGGGAGTGCGCCTGTGTATGTATGTATGTATGTATGTATGTATGTATGTATGTATGCGTGCGTTTGTAGGCATGTAGCAGTTATAAAGTCACATAGAAAACTCCGGATCGTAGAGTTTAAAGTTATCAAATAACATTAGCAAAAGAAAAATCTTGGGAATGAAAACGCAGTGTTGGGTTAATAAAAAAACATTCTACCAGAACACCTGATGAAGACTGGAGAGTAAATCAGGCGAAACGTTGTAGTAGCAACAAAATGATGAGAACACATATCAGTCCAATGTAAGTGATGTACACACACACACACACACACACACACCCACACACACACACACACACACTCACAAACACACACACACACACACACACACACACACACACACACACACACACGCACATATATATATATATATATATGCATACCTCATCCATGCACACATACATGTATAAATATATATATATATATATATATATATACATTTATACACATTTCTATATATATACACGTTCAAACATTTATCCATGTATGATATATACACCTATACGTATATATACAGGAGAGAGAGAGGGGGAGAGAGGAGAGAGGGAGAGAGGAGAGAGAGAGGGGGAGAGAGAGGGGAGAGAGAGAGGAAAAGTGTAGTGGAGGATTATCCTTCTACTACCGAAGTTTTTATTGTCATATTATGTATCCAATGTGATATAAATGCTGGAGAGTTTAAATGCCTACCTTCCTTGGTGGGTGATTTGGATTGGTTACTGATTTCAAACAATAAGATAACGTCTGCCCGATTGCGTCCCTTGCTAGATAACCCTCACACAGTACTTGAAATTGTCATTTTCCCTCTTTAAAAAATGGATGAACATACAAAATAATGTAGTCTTACATGAGTAAAAATGGTTGGCCACATCGGGAACATCTTTGGTAATAGGTCTGTTTATTGACGTTTGACTCGGGCATGAACAATGACAAGAAGTAATACAAAACGACGAATCGCTAGTAAACTGCACGGGGCATTGAAATTTAATTGTCTTAGACAGAGATATTATCATTGCGAGCAGACTAGTTAAAAACTTCTATTGTGCTATATTATAAATTACCAAAATATATAACAAAGCAGTGTAAAACTTAAATTTATTTTATCGTTTTCAGACATCTTGTGCTATCATGAAAATACTTATATCGATAATCTAGTTTCTTCTGAAACAAAATTCAGTAAATACTACCAATTTAATTCGAATTGAATTTGTATTATATTACTACTAAAATATATGTGACCTGTTCACTCTTATCTACAGTATAGGACATTCAAATTTTGTTCCGATTTACTTATGTAACTATATAGGTGCATAGACATAAAGATCATTGTCGAAAAAATAAACATACCCACATGTTGACACAAAACGCATAAATAAGGAATCAAGAACAATCAGTCTCGCTCATTATATCCCTTTGCTAACATGTATTATATTCTGAAGAATTCACTCGAGTATTCTTTATGTCGTCCATTTCCGACTTTCATCAGATTCTGTTTTATTAGGCGGACAACAGTCCGTGTCCTCCGATGGAACAGTTTAAAAGTTTAAATAAACAACATTCAGTTATCAATTATGTCTTAATGGAGGAGCAACATGCTCTAACGTTGAGCCACAAGCCCTATTTTGTTCATCCCATAAGCCCGTTAATTTACATTATATGCTCATTCCTGGGGCTTATTGGGTTATTAATCAACATATAATAAGTCTATTTTCTAGAGATAGGATCACAGACAGATATATGTATTCTTGGAAGAAAACTCAAATGTTAAAGTCTATTGTAGGCATTACATTTTCACATAGGCAATTAGGTTGCTTATTGTACATTATCAAGAAACTGTGTAGATATTTTATTATTTCAAGTTTTGTGAAGATATTAACGATGCAAGATGAAGGCAAATAATTTTAATTGCGAATCACTGGCGCTATTTTACCAATTCACAAGTTCTTCTAATTCCCAAGTTCTTCTCAAGTTATTCCAGATCTATGTAGATTGACTACATGAGAATATTCTATAAATATGAGGTCTGATCAAAAAGTATCGGGTCTGTTCCTACGGTAACATAGCGTGAAGCCGCTTTTCACAAGTTGACCATAAACATTGTTGCGTCTCCGTACTAATTTATAACATCCTCACTCACTTTCATCGTTAATAGCAACACTTAGAAGTAAAGTGTGTACAAAGCAGTCCTCTCAAAAAGGTCACATTTCATTTGCGTAGGACCAATTTGATTGTGTCGAGAAAGGCGAAAGCATTCTGAAAATCATCTTCGTAGCTTGAATGGAATCCCACTAGAAAGGAACAAATTTTCAAGTCACCGAAGAAATCCAAGAGAGTTTCGACGAGGCAGCTGCTCACCATCCTACAAAGAGCGTTCCAGGAATGCTTGGAAACACCAAATGATGAAATGTGTGGTTTCAGGAGATTAAATGCTGAAAGAGTTTAAATGCCGGATATATATTTCTTAAAGATTTCTCTTTATAGCAGCAGTTTGGATACTTTTGATCAGACCTCGTACAGGCTAAATGTATATATACTGGTGTTTTTGTTTGATATAATGTTCTAGTGCAAGGGACTGTGTCCATACTGTCTAGGAAACCATCTGATTTAAAACCAATCACACTAGCTTAATGCTCATAGGATTATCATGGTCGACGTTTTCCTTGAACAGATGGTAAATGAAAAGCTGTAACAAGTAACATGAAGAGTAGGATAATGTTTACAAAAATAAGCACCGAAAGGCTGGTTGGAGTGAGGCTCTAATGTGGGGATGGATGCAAAATCATTTTCGATTAAAGAAGTAATGAAGACCGTACATGATCTTTTGTAGAAGAGCAAAGATGAAATTGCCGGTGACAGAAGATGAGTTACGGAAAAAATAAACATATGCAAATTTGTAGATCGGAGATCAGAGTAGCTTCTCCCTTTGATCCACACTTGGACGTATGTACATTAGAAGCACCAACCTATTATTCCTTCGAAAAAGAATAAGTAGAACTCGTGCAAATTTTAAAATCACATATAAGACAGTTTTCATAAGGCGTATTGCATTTATCACAATGTGTATATACAATGTTTGACAGTGATTGGAATCTAACAGATGCGATTTCGTAGTCACTCTCAATATACACTCAGCTATACCAATGCAGTCACAGAATGACATTCAATGGAACAAGAACACATTTTGCATTAATATATAGTTTGCAATATATCTAACTTGTTAGAAAAGGATTAAGAAGATTAATTTAAGCAATATCTTTCGAGAAAGTGCTTTATATATTTTAAATATTTGCGTAAAATGCATATATATAATCCTAATGGAATGAATACAATTCGACATTTATATCTTCCAATTAAAAGCCAATGCATATTTACTAAATACTTATGGCAATATATTCGGTTAGGCCTTGTAGATGAGATGTATAAAAGCACAAATACATATGAACACACACACACACACACACACACACACATATGCATTTATGTATGTATGCATGCATGTAGGTAGGCAGGTAGGTAGGTAGGTAGGTAGGTAGGTAAGTATGTATATATGTAAATGTATATATACATATATATATACACATACACACGTAAATATATATGGTGTTATGCACATATATGTAGCTATATAATGCATATATATATATATATATATATATATATATATATATATATATATATATATATATATATATATATATATATATATATATACATACATACATACATACATATATATGCAGGGAGATAAGTTAAAGCATAAATAGTTAGACTGATAGAAACAACAGATGTAGAATACATACAAGTATAAACACCCACTCACACATACATATCAGATTTTAAATCCTTAACTGTTTTTAGTTAGCTAATGAGATGAAATGATGTAATAGAATTTTGTATGAGAAATAAGTTCAAATGGCAAATAATTTTAAGCCCACAAATCCAACGTTGGAACAGAACACCGTATATAATCCAGTAAATATATTTAGCAAACAGAGATTTCACTTCTTGGTGTAATCTGAACTTACAGGGAAATATCTATGTTATTTGGAAGAAATCAATTTGAAATATATAAAGTATTCAATGGAATCGTTTCGTAAATATATTATTATCTAATACTTAATTTACAGATTCTGAGATAAAACGGAGTCAAAAGTGCATGGATGAGAGAAACAATGACTAACTCTTCTTCATATACTCAGCTGTAAGGTAGATATAGCATCAACGGCTATACTCTTCGAAACACCAAACGTATATAACATTAGCATCTCGGTAATTCACCCTGAAGAAATTTCCCTCACCGAAACATATCCTCAGTTTAACAAATGCCAACTTGGTCCGTTTCGTGATCCTGAGATTAGAGACTCAATTCAATACCAGGCAGTCCATTGAGCCCTTGAGTAAGGGATTTAATTGCATAATGCTCCTAGAATGAGTAACGGGATGCCTATGCAGCTCCCACTCCATAGAGCTCTCATATTTTGTATGTTCACCCTGTGAAGAACGAGGGTTTCGAGAATGCATCTATGAGTGTATACCTGCCCGCCTCTACACATTCACCGAAAGACATTATCAAATGCATGGTAATGGTAGCAGTAGCTTTCTTCAACTGAATACACGTCGTTAATTGGTTAAAATTACCCACATACGACAACTTTAACATGAAATAACTTCTAAAGTAGGAAAGTTTGTCAACATTGTTCAAAGTAAACCTTGTTCTGCGTGAGAAATTACACCAGTATACGAAGTTTCAAAGTGTTTAATTAAAAAAAGCGTAATAAAGAAATTTGTGAGCCAAACTGAACAGATCCCACATTAGGAAAGGTACGAAAATATATCATAAAGTAGTTGCATTATACTGGAGAATAGCTTTTTATAAACATTATTTCCCTTTTGCAGATGGTGTTATGAAGGGAAAGCACTGTGTATAAACTTGAAAATAGCTCCCGAATAAGTTTGTAAAGGTTCAAGTTGACAATTCCAGAAATAAAATGATTTAGGAGGAAATTCTAGAACGTTACAGATTAGGGCTCAATGTTTAGAAAAAATTGTTTTCGCTTTAGCGTGAGGTGCAACAGTAAAAATGATGATAACATTAGAATAATTAAGGTAGAGGCTAGTTCATGGAACTGCGGGGTTTGTAGTGTCATTAGAAAAGGCAACACTGGAGTGAAGGCGGTTAGTTTCATATTAGTAACGCTGCAAACCAGTCCACTTACCATTTCTGAATGTATTCTAGGATAAAATATCATTAAAAGGAAGTTTTCAAAATAGATAACTAAATAATAAATCTAAATGATTAAAAATTAGGAGGTGGTGAGAGGCTAGCTTCTCAACCACATGGTCCCAGCTTCAGTCCCACTGCATGTCACCTTGGGGAAGTGTCTTATACTCTAACCTCGGGGCAGCCAAAGCCTTGTGAGCAGATTTAGTAGACGGAAACTGAAAGAAACCCGTCATATATATATATATATATATATATATATATATATATATATATATATATATATATATATATATATATATACATATATATACATATATATATATAATGTACTGTTCCATGATGGAAAGATCAACGTAGAAGTACTCCATCTGGTGAGAGATAAATATTATTTATTTAAAGGACACAATAGATGTCTTTAAGTGCTACTAATAGTTTTATGCGTTGAGAAATACCTCAAACATATTCATTAAGAGCAGATAATTATGAACTAAAACGATTTAATTAGAACTAAAACAACGGAAAACGAAAAACAGGAAAGCGAAAAAGTAAAAACAAGTAACAAGCTTAGATCTTAAATTATAAGTTTGGAAAGATATCAACTAGTTAAAACAGGTATAGGCGAAATTTTCCAATTTTTCAAAATGTATTTATATATGGTAGCCACCGCTGAAAATTTCAGACTTAGAGTTCAGTAGAGAGTTAGGGAATTTAGATCTGAAAAGGATCTGAGCTCTTTCAGCTAAACATAGTATATATTTATTTGATCCATGAACATATGGCGTGGATTCCTCAATTACTTTTCACTTAATCAGATGTAGTGCTTCGTTAGCTTTCAAACTCCATACATGGTGAGCCAACTTAGTAGCATTGCGTTAGTCCTTATTTCGGAAGGAGGGTATCCGATTGGCATAGCGTTATTTAAATTCCCGTTCACGTAATCCAGTATATGTCTTCGTATATGTGGTATTATCATTTAACGTCGCAGTAACTTCTGCCTCATACATGACAGATTTAATCACACATTGTTGGTCAAGTGACGAAGATCCTGGGTCGCAAAAGTAAAGAATTAAATTTAGGCTCTTGATATTAACCTCGTATAATGATACTTTTCATATTAGATTAACAGCTATATGATAATTTAACAGAACGCCTATTAAATATTTTCCTGTACCTGTGATTTGCTGGAAAGTGACTGTCTAAAAGAGACAGGAATAAGATGTATGCGTGTGTGTTGTACTCCCCATACCCAACCACTTGACAGCCGGTACTAGTGTGTTTACATCCCCGTATCTTAGCGGCTCGGCAAAAGAAACCTATGGAATAAGTACCAGGCTTAAAAGAAAGAAGAATTGGGTCGATGCATTCAAATAAAAATTCTTCAAGGCTGTGCACGGGCATGGTAGTATTCTAATGACTGACACAAGTAAAAGGTAAAGGATAAACGAGCTATCACAAAATCCTGTTAGAATAATTACGAAAAGGCTTCTAATGGTATTAAATATCAATTTTAAAGTTGTATAACATTCTATTCCCAAAATTTTATGTACTCACTTTTTTCTTGAGCTTCGACGATGTCACCGCAAGGTCCCTTCATGATATACTAAAGTCTGCAAGCAAACGTCTTTCACATCACAGGTTAACGTCTCAAATGGGACGGAATGGATAATGTTACCAATGTGATATTTTGTCTGAATAGAAATCAAAAGGCCGGTATGATTTTCACTATACATTCAGTTAAGCAGAGTTGACACAAAAATATCGTACTATCCTGTATTCACAAATGTGGATCATGCAATATACTTTTGTTTTCTTCTATTATAGGCACGAGGACTGACATTGGGGCATGAGGTTAGTCGATTACATCGACCCTAATGTTTGACTGGTAGATATTGCATCGACCTCAAAGAGATGAAAAGCAAAGTCAACCTCGGCGGAATTCGAATTTAGAATTTAAAGGCGGATGAAATACCACTAAACATTTAATCCGAGGTGCAAACTCTTTTGCTAGTCTTCCGTCATTATTGTTGTTAATAAACCCTAAAAATATCAAAATGAATTTTGATGAATATCCGAACATTTTAGTAAACCTGCTGCTATTGCATCTACTCGGTACATTAGTGGCCACTTTGGGAATTACTAGTAGTGTTTCATTTGATGATGATTTGTAATCCCATTTCTTTTGCATCATAAAAATGCTAATTTAAACAGCAACAATAGAATGACGAAGGAGGTTTTCGTAATCGCCAAAGATTAACATATTATTTAATCCTAGGAAAACACTTGCTTTCATTTTTCATGTATCTACCGCAAGTCAATTCTATAGAGTTCTTTGTCCTTCAAGTAAAATTCAAAAGAGTATTTCATCATGTACAAAGCAGGGAAATGTTCATTAATTTTATATTTCTCTGCATATTTTAGCAAAGAGAGCTGCGTTCACCCGATATATACTTGTATCTAGTTCTATTAAGTCGCCTGAAAGCAAAGTGTATCAGTAATGGACTTTATATAACACCGGTCAACTTCTGTATGTAATGTATTTACGTTCCTAATAGAATATTTCTGCGCATCGTTTTAAATCATTTGATTACTTTCGTTGAGAGAAAGGCGGTGAACAGTCAAAACCAGTAACACGCCGGACAAAATGCTGAGCTGCATATTGCTCGTCTTTATGTTCTGCTTTAACATCCTCTCGTGGACAATAAAATACGTACCAGTCAAGTACTTGGGTTCGATGTAACCGACATGGAACTCTCTCATACAACAAAAAGAAAGAGAAAAATGCTGCCCCAGTGCCGAAATTTGAAACTAGACAGAGAAAGATTAATATTACTTCGATATATATGAAGTCAATAAAGAGTACAATCGGGAAAACATAACTTAATTTGCATATGTAGATTCGTAACTCAAACTGCAGGAGCAGTAATTTCCTAAGTACAAACTCATATGTAAATGAGGAGTGGCTTTGCGGTAAGTAGCTCATAGGTTAGTTAGTTTTACTTCTGCACTGGTGTTGTCAAGACATTGCTTTGCAGCGGTCTTGAATTGATGACCTGTGAAGGCGCGACTATTAGGTAAGACATTTGTTTTTTGGGGATTCAGAGGGGGTTTGTTGTCCATTTTTTTTTCGAACAAGAAATCTACACTGGATTTCGAGGCATTTGTCTGCCTATAATGACACTGTCTCACTTAGCTGTGAGAAGAGTGCTGTTTTGGGGGAGTATCCCGCCTCCAAAAATTGTGAAACTTTTGTGAAAGATTTTCTGAATTTTTACCAGTTTGTGGTGGATTTTTTTGAAGCTGTGTTTTCACTTTTGGAGTACCTTTGGAGCACCTTTTGGCCAGGAGTACCGGTTGGCCGGAATTGTGTGTTGCCGTGTTTTTAACTGTCTCCCTTCTTTCTTTTTTCACTTCTTTGTCTTCCTTCGAACTGTTTTTTGACTTTGTTTGGACTTTTATTGTTTTTTCTAACTGTTACCTGAACTTTTTCTTCACAGCATAGCGAAAAATTGAACACTGCGTTGGAGTGGGAAATCATCCCACTCAAGCAATGGCTAAAAAACTTAGAGGAAAGAACGGTGGCGTTGAGGATTTATTCTAAGTCACTCGACACCATCGTTGTCTTTCCTATGACAGATATAGAAAATGAGTTGATAGAGCATACGCCAACTATTAAGTTTATTTCCAAGGGTGCTAAATATGCAACGGTGTGGTTGCTATTTGACACCTCTTTGGTGGCTCACAAATTTAGGGGCCAGCCCTTAGAAGGACAAGAGATTCCGTTTCTTCCCACATATTATGAGAAGAAATTAACAAGAGAAGACATTAACAAGGCTGCCGCCTTGCATTGAACAGGAATGGATAGAGGACACTATCCGCCGGGGTCTGGGTGACAGCGGTTCCAATCTTTTAAATGGGAAATTGTTGCTGGCGACTGATTGGAAAGGGTCAAAAGCGGTTTTCACCCTATGGTCCCAATCAGCCGCTAAAGATCTGGTATTTCCATATGTTTTGAAAATGACCGGTTGCAGGTACCCAATGATACTTGAGGGACATCCAACAAGTGTCACCTGTGCCTAGAACCGAGCCATATTACGAAGAACTGTTCCCAAGACCAAAGTAGGGTCCTGTAGCACTTAATAAAAGTAGCATTCCCTCCTCCTTCGGAGGGAGAGATGGAGGCAGACGAGAAGGTGGAGAACTCCTCGGAAAAAGAGAAGAAAAGGAAGAAGGTGGTCAACAATAGATGCCCACCGAAGGACCCCAAGGCTGCAGGAGGGACGGAAGATCCTCCGGATAAAGCGGAAGAACTACGCCCTCCCATTGTACAAGGGAGAAAAAAAAAAAAAGAAGAAGAAGAAGAAGAAGAAGAAGAAGAAGAAGAAGAAGAAGAAGAAGAAGAAGAAGAAGAAGGGGAGATTGCCGGCGGTTAGTAGTATACTGCAGGCATATCCTGAAACCTCGTCGGTGGAATTGTGCTACCGACGGAGGAAACTGTAACCCCTCCCATTTTGATGAAGGATGGTTTTTGTGATCTTCTTTCATAAGGGAGGAGCTGTACAGAGCTTTGTCAAGAAGCTAGAGGGCCAAAGGGAGGGGTCCTGTCATGGACTGAAGACCTGGAGGTCATATTGGAGAATGATATGTTCAGAGAGATGGACTCCTTTCCCAAGGACAAATAGAGTTTTGCTTTCTGGAGCCCCGACTTATAACTGCAGGATTGCCTGCGGGAGGCATACTGCCTGGTCTGGGAGGGAAGGTAAGACGCCTTAGTGCCTCGATTTGAAATTTGAACTTATTATTTATTGGTAAGAGGCTCAGAGCCTCATCTTGTAAGGACGATTGCATCCATTCTTTGAAACTTTGGTAAGAGGTTCAATACCTCATTTGTGTTGTTGAGAAAAAGAGAACAATGTTTTCAGGAAGCAGCAATCGGCGGGTGTTGTCTGCTTCCCCCACCAACCATCCTTTCATTTTTTTCATTCCATTATCATTTGTATCTTTGTCAAGCCAACAGCTACATCTTTGTAAGGTTGTATGGCCAATTTATGAAATAAAGTAGCTTGCTTACCAAACACATGGTTTCGCGTTCAGTCCCACTGTGTGGCACCTCGGGCAAGTGTCTTCTATTATAGCCTCAGGCCGACCAAAGCCTTGAGAGTGGATTTGGTAGGCGGAAACTGAAAGAAGGTGTCGCATATATATATATATATATATATATATATATATATATATATATATATATATATATATATATATATGTGTGTGTGTGTGTGTGTGTGTGTGTGTGTGTGCAACATCGTTTGACAACCGATGGTGGTGTGTAACGTCCCCGTAACATAGCGGTTCGGCAAAAGAGGCCGATAGAATAAGTACTAGGCTTCCACAGAATAAGTCCTGGGGTCGATTTGGTCGACTAAAGGCAGTGCTCCAGCAAAGCCACGGTCAAATGACTGAAACAAATACAATAATAAAAGAATATATATACACATACACACACACACACACACACACATACACACACACACACACACACACACACACACACATATATATATATATATATATATATACATCCATCCATCCACACACATATATATATATAGAGAGAGAGAGTAGTGGTACAACGAAGCACTAATGTTTACTAGAAATAGCAGTCGATACATTTACAACGCTATAGTAAAGCTTCAATGTGTATATACTGGCAAAGACGTTTGATGGCAGCAAACAAAAAAAATTAACTTACCTCTAGGAAGAACATTATGAAAATAAACAACCAGAATCGGATAATCTAGTACCTAGGTTTGGGACTCTTAAAATACGTTTCTCATCGTAAATTTGATTAGTCTTCATCAACCGGATTTACGTGGACAATATTTCAAATGTTGCTACATGAATGCCAGTATACTCACCTGAACGCTTAGCCGTTATCAGACCGAGAAAACTGAAAACATATTCAATGAAAAATAAAGTATTGCAATACAAATGTATTACTTTCTAATACAATAAAGCACCGTAAAGGCAGAAGTAGAAATATAGAGTCGTGATACAACAAAGCACCAATGTTTACTACTAATAGCAGTCGATACATTTACGATGCTATAATAAAGCTTCAGTATATACACATTAAAGCTTTACTATAGTGTCCTAAATGTATCGACTGCCATTTCTAGTAAACATAGGTGCTTTGTTGTACCACTACACACTCTCTCTCTCTCTCTCTCTCTCTCTCTCTCTCTCTCTCTCTCTCTCTCTCTTTGTATATATATATATATATATATATATATATATATATATAAATGTATATAAATTAAGGATATAACCATTAAAATGATTATGTAACTGCCTAGCGTATAAAAAGTGACAGTATATACTTAATATATATGTGTGTGTGTGTGTGTGTGTACACATAGTCAAAATCACATATATAAGGGACTACAAAAGTAATTTGCAGGAATGTAATCATTCATCTGAACTCTTTTGCTACATGTTATTTTTACATGAACTAAAATAATTAGTATGAAACAAGGAGAATATTTTACGTTTTGTTTTGCAATAATATCATCATATGTCTTCCGCTTTATAAAAGATGACTGAGTATGTATGAAAAGGAAATTTCCTCGAATACTACATTACCAGGAGATAGACCGTGTTCCTTACTGCAAAATTTGATGGAATCTTTTATCATTGCAGCAATAACTTTCCAGCATTCATGTAACAGCAACCAAAATATTCTAAATTTGGTTCACTAAGAAATGTGATGAGGTACCGTGCTAAATGCTTTCGAAAATTTCTAGTCAGGAAAATATGGTGAAATCGAAATCGCATTCAGGTAGAGACTGCAACGGCCTTAAGTTATAGCTGACAAGGAACTATCTGCAGCGCTCAGCTATAGTAACCAAAGTTGGTATTAGTAAATGCCAAGGGTAATAATAATTAATGAAAATAATAGCCATGTAGAAAGATATATCGTACACGGAATGTTAGTATATAACAAATCAATATATATATAGAGCAGAAATAAATTAATTCTTATTATTTCCAGGAGTAAGGAGACTAATGTAATTTATTTAGCAAATAAATTTAAAATCATCCTAAAGTGTCAAAGTGATACTGTTACAGCAAAGATATATCTTCAACTGCTATGATAATAATGTTCGTGTTTCATTGCGGTAGCTATTTTCGGCGAATGCTTAAAGTAATTGAAATTACGTGTTACAGAATATCACTATACGAATTTATTCAAAAATATTTAGGATAAAATGTCATGTTATTTCATATTAGACATTTGAAATGTTTGTTCATCGAGTCTCTGCTAGATGGGATTTATGTTGGATGTGGTATTGACCGGACGTCGGTTATTGCAATGATGGCAAATGTGCTACACAGAATAGCCATTACTTCGATTAGTCTGGAAAATATGTAGTTTGCCAATAGAATTAACATCAGAAATAATATTGTAAGTGAAAACACCAGAGATTTATTATACTCTTGTAGAGAATTCCAGAATGGAAAGGGTAGAGTAACACAAGCACGAGGAAATCAGAACACATCGAGAGAGAAATAAATATTGAAGTTTTGTTAGTCTATGAGGATACAAATCAATAATTTCTAAGTAGTATCTATAAAATTGCAGCCAATTGTCCATCAGAAGGATGTAGTATTTCTAAAAATAGACTGCGGGTGAAGTTTCGAATAAATTAGAAATAAAATCATCGAGCATTCACTAAAGAATTTTCAGTTCAATGCGAGACACAAAACTGTCTTATTCAAGGGTTTATTGTTTCGGAGTAAGCTTTGGAGGATAATATAATGTACTGTCGTTGATAAATGTACATGACAATAGTCATCTCCAGAATATTACAATAACTTAATAGGGAAACCATAATGCACGGTAGGTAGGTAGATGCTTTGCTTCAATGTGTTTTTGCATCATATAAATATCCTACACTGCACGCATATTTCAATTTCTTACCAGTTGTAAGATTATATCAACTGTTTGTAGTACACTTGTGGTTAAGATATAATATATTGTACTACTTTGAGTTGCGAAACTTAAAGAGGGAAGGTACTGGACAGTCATTCGAACGCGTTAGTGAATAGTTACATTTTGTCTGTTTGCTCTTTGAATTTAACAAAATCACCCCTTTGTTAATATAGGAAAATAAATTGCATTTAATAAAATAATGCCCTATTGATTTTGTTGCAAAATAAATGCGATATAACACTAATCTAATATATTGTATAACTGGTCCTATATAATTCACATTAGGAAATTTGTGCTACACTTATTACTGGAAACATTTCAGTAATGCAACTACATTTATCAGCAAATAGATAGTACTTGGTAAATGGCGATAATAGAATACTCATTTAGTTTAAATCTATGTTTATAAGTTATTATACATCTATGACAGAAACTTATATATGTTTCTTAATCTAGACTTGGGCTTTTTTGAGCGAATATTGGATTTAGCGGATGCCGATGTCTCAGTATTTTAGTTGTTCTTGTATCAGTAATCCAGTTGAGATGAAAAACGAAATCGATTTTTGTAACGATTGTAAATAGTTCCAAAGTTAAACACAACAGCGCAATTTGACTGACATTCTACGGTATCAGCAATTTCGTACATATACACAAAAGACCAACGACGACATTGAATCGAAGCGAAACAATTGGGTTGAAGTGGTATATTTGATTGAATCGATTACATTAAGCGTCTGGTGCTTATATTGATTGCAGAAGGATTTTTAAAAAAGGGAAAAAAGTGAACGCGAAACCGGTTGAATTTCAGTTTCAAAAATAAATTGAATAAAGATTTTGTTTCTCGACTCTATTTCTTTAGAGCTTTCATATAAATATTAAATAATGAAATAAAAATAAGCTCCCAAACATAGCTGTGGAGTATAGCCGATTACATCAGTCCCAGTATCATACTGGTGCTTTATTCTTTCGTTCGATTTCAATAGACATAGTAGGTATAGAGGAATAATACCAGAAGTCTTTTTGACAGTCAAACTTTTCTATCCGTCAATTACTCGACATTTTAAATACACAAATATTCCGAGTGCTTAAGAAAAGATTGGAATTAGATTCTAGACTCTACTATGAAGATGTGTAGTAGAAACGCATATGGAAAATCATATTTCAAAGACGCAATTAAAATTTTGTTTATAAAATTAGTGATAGCTTGATCAGTGAATAATTTTTAATATTGAAATAGTTCATGTTATCATGTCTTTCTATGATTTACTCAGCGAAATTCAATTAGAATTCATACTTTTCATTAAATTCATTGACTTTATCACAAACGAACCGAGTCATATAGAATTTTGTCGGAGCATAGTTACCATGTTCGATTGTTCCCGTGATTAAGCAGCCATAATGTATTCAACTATGAGACAATTTCATACATAAATGTAATTTTATAAAACGCATGATGCTGGATCACATTACACTGACAATATTATACTGTAATTGTTCTTCTATTCAAGTTATGCATTTGAAATTAGAAATTATTCTGTAATAAAGCATAGATTGATTCGATTAATAAGATATTTAATATGATTACGTTTGACATATGTTTTTGAGACCCTTTTAAGAAACGAAATAACAAGCATATGTAGGTCATAAAATACAAACATTGAGGAATATATATTTGGCTGCTTGATAAATTCATTCGTTTCTTACCAATATTTTTTGAATTTTCATGAAAAATATTTTCATCCTTGTTCTTTTTTTCAATGTTTTTGTTATAGTTCTACTCTTGCTCAAAAATCTTTGTTTATCACTTATAAAATTCAAATGGATTTTCCCGCATGTCAGACATATGACGATGGAGGGCCAAGAAGAGAAATGAGTGGGGATTTTTAACACCTGCTCCTCTTTGTTAACAGTCGACGGTTTCACGGCCGCCAAGATCGGTAGAAACATTAGTGCCCTTTACGGGGAAGAGGCTATTACTGAAAGGACTGGACACAAAGAATTTTGACGCTTCAACTAAAAAAGATTCTTTCTACCTTGCAGATTATTTGCGTTCCCGTTGACCTGTTCAATTCGATGAGTATCGAGTGAACAAGATCATCCACTAGGGTTCATGGCAATCGACTATGCCATTCATCCAACAGAGGCGATGGTCTCATGACACCATCATTAGTGGCATTCATTCGATAAGTAAAATTCGCAAAGGCGGTGCATGTTTGCAGTATGCTCTGAACGAAAGAGAAATATTGCAGCGCTCCTCTACTGCCAACGGTTTGCATGGTAGACACCAGGTTACCCGTGCAAACAGACTCAGATTTTTTTCCTGCCTTGTTATCGGCGACGAAATATTCTGTCTTTACGTCGATATGAAGCAGAAGAAAGAATGACTGTCTCGATAAGCAAACATCTCAAAGCTGTACCAGAGCTCGTCTACACATGATAACGAAGTGCATATTTTGGAATGGGACGAGTTTTATTCACAAAGAAATGCTTGGAAGCAATCACTTGATCTGTGTAGAAGTTTACGTTCTACAAATGCATCGGCTGAACATGAAAATTCAGCTGAAGCTTTCTGCTTCTTCAGCTCCACAATGCTCATCTATACATCACTAATTTGACCAAAAATACTATTCAAAAGTTTGGTTTGGAACGTCCACTGAAAAAAACTATACTTTCCTCAAACATCACCTTCAGTACTTTTCGATGTCGTTCTCAACAGCTTTCGTGGCATTTTGTATTGCAATAACATAGGACTGAAACCGTGGTTCAGTGAACTTTTCGTGTGAAAACAAGGCATTTAAGGGCTTATGGAACTAAGGAATTGTATTATTATTATGGTTTGATTTGTTAGCATAACTGATGAAAAATAATAAGTAAAATATATGGATTAAATGAACGATTTCATCTGACAAACCAATATATACATATATACATATACACATGCTTGTATATATTGTCTTATTCAAAATGTGCTTTCTTCCTTTCTCTGAAACTAGCTCTTTCTTTGTAGTAAGAAATCAAATGAAAATAAACAGAAATACTGTTCTAAATTTTAGAGATGAGGAATATTGCACATTAGTTATTTATTTACAGTGGACGTATATATGTCCTCATCTTTGTTGTTGCCACGAGGTTTCGGCTGATTTACTCTCCAGCCTTCATCAGGTGTCCTGGTGGAATCTTGAACCCAAGCCTGGGTTCTCATTCCTAAGATGTTTTTTCCTGTTATTATTATTTATTCAATACACTGCCTGGAATTTAACTCGACATCTTGCAATCTTAACCACTATATTATATGCCCGTGGGTAATTATAGAGTGAAGGTTAGGGTTTATAAGCAAATATTTTTGTATCTTTCCTTAATACCGGTTCCTATATTATACGCATCTCTACACTAGGTCTGCTTAGGAGCTTATTGTGTCGTAGGATATATGCTGCCTCTTTTATTTTTTGTATTTTCCAGTGATGTTCCCTGTCTAACGTTACTAATATGACCAAAGACTGCGTGTAGTAAATTACATGCAGTTGTGGTAGGTTATACAAAGGCGAAACATATTGCACACTTAAAATAAAGGTAAAGGAACATCGTAAAACTGTGACACAAACGTATACCCGATCATGTACGGAAAAACGGAGACCCCCTTCTCCTGTGGGATGAATTTGCACACACACACACACACACACACATACACACACATACACACACACACACACATGCACACTTCCACACACTTACACACATATTTTTGAACATCTAAATATCGACGCGAGCAGTAAAGTGTTGATGGTGAGGAATTATAGAAGTTTGTTCATTTGATATTAAATGATGAGACAAATTATTGTGTTTCGTGTAACAGGATATGTAAGATAAGTAATAGACAGCGGAAATTATCATAGTTATTTGGTAACTTCGGTTGAAAAGGTATGCTGTGTTCTACGAAGTTTCGAAAAGCGATAGCTGTTGAAGTGGTAATAGAGGAGGTAGGAATAGAAATGTTATTCGAATAGTGTCAGGTATAGCTATACGAATAGAGGTTCACATCAGGTCTATAAGTTATTGTGGTCGGTAGCACTGCACGGCTTCATTTTCGGATAGCGTTTAACATTAATTTAGTTGACGCAGATTTTTGATGAAGCAATAAAGTATGAAAGTGTGTGAATGTCTAATAGGCAGCTATCAATAAATGGTAAATAAAGTTCAACACACGGAATATTATCACTGCTGTATCTATGGGCCCGAAATGCTGAAATTCATTTCGTGTCTCCAGTCAGAGTGAAATATCTATCACCAAGCTACATGAGCATGATAGATGTCAAGTGCACTGCCCTCCTGATAAGCAAAAGTGGCTGTAGTGCGACAGAGAATGCAATATATGATCTGTAATATATGCGTAGTATTTATATGAGCAGTATTTATAATAATAATAATAATGTGTGTTGTGATGTCACCATTACAAATAAGCCACATTTATAAAACTCAGAATTTGCAGCAGAACCAATAAGGATTTTAATTGAAACATATACAAGAGGTTGTAACCTGTATTTTCCCTTATGATATTGTGAATTTGAATTGCAAGTGTATCATGCGTTCTCATAGTGTACCATAACTGAAATATGACTGAGATATGTAGGTAGACATGGCTAGAAGCTCATTGTGGTTTACGTTCAGCATTGAAGCACATTTCCTGAAAAGAGAATACAATATCAGCAATAGAGTTCAAACTGGCCAGTTAGATGCTTTGATAGCGACAGCATATACGTTGTTGTGAAGTATCGAAATAGATGTAAGACGTGTTGCTATGACTATGCAATGTTCACAGGATCAGTTTGGAGACATATAAAGATGGATTTTAGAAGCGACTATTATTGTTTAATCTTAGCTTGTATTAATTTTAAAACCATACGCTACTCCCACATTCGTATTTATAAGTTCTTCCCTTGCTGTTGTATATTCAAAAGCAAATAGCACATCGAGTTGTAACTTAAAGAGAGTTACGTTAAATATTAATACTTTGTTTCGATAGATTATCCTAATAATGGCGTGAATGGCTCATTGCAGTCTACCAAAAACGACGTTGGTGTGCTATCAAAATCCGGTTGGTATGCGTAACGCCTGGATAATAATAATAATAATAATAATAATAATAATAATAATAATAATAATAATAATAATAATAATAATAATCTAAAAACAGAAACAATTCCTATCATAGTAGGTGCCTTAGGTATAATAAAAAAATATTCAGACAAATACATAACAAAAACACCAGGACTTACAAATATATATAACATACAGAAAATTGCACTACTGGGCACTGCACACATCCTACGCAAAACACTTTCAATACAGTAACCGTAAGAGCATCACAGCAAACCACAGCACATACCCAAGGCACACAGAGCTGCGCTCGGTAGTGAAGTGAAAGCACGTTATAAAAATAAAACTACTGAACAATAATAATAACAATAATAATAATAATAATAATAATAATAATAATAATAATAATAATAATAATGATAATAATAAACATCTGTCCTAACCGAGTACACCTATAGTTTTTTAATAGAAAGTAGCATATTCCCTAATGAGCAAAAGGGATGTAAACGTGGATCTTATGGTTGTAAAGATCAGCTACTCATCAATAAGATGATCTTAGAAGATTGTCACAAGCGACACAAAAACTTGTCAATAGCCTGGATAGACTATAAAAAGGCCTTTGATAGCCTACCACATAGCTGGATTAGGAAATGTCTGGAAATGTATAAAATAGCTCCTACTCTGCGAAACTTTTTATCTGTAAGTATGAGATCATGGAGAACCACACTGATGTTGAACAATGACAATGAATCTCTAAATGCTGGAGATGTAAGAATTTCATGTGGCATTTTCCAGGGTGACTCACTATCACCACTCCTCTTCTGTCTAGCCCTAATACCGCTCTCAAAATTGCTCAATGATGCACAGTATGGTTATAAAATATTTGATAAAAATATAAATCATCTCATTTACATGGATGATTTAAAGCTCTTTGCAAAAAATGACCAACAACTCAAAGGCCTACTAGCGATTGTTAAACAATTCAGTGATGACATCAGGATGCAATTTGGCCTTGATAAATGTGCAAAAGATACCTTTATCAAAGGAAAAATGACAAATACATCTAATGTGAACCTTGACCAGCAAAATGTCATAAAAGAGTTAGAACCAGCGGAGAGCTACAAATACCTAGGGGTAATTGAATGGGACAATATCAAGCACTCAGTGATGAGGGAAAGGATCAGAAGAGAATGTTATTGCAGGGTGAGAGCAATACTGAAGACAGAGCTGAACGCGAGAAACAGGATCGAAGCGATCAATGCTCTAGCCATACCAGTCGTGACTTACAGTTTCAACATCGTTAACTGGTCAATTACTGAAATATGTAATGTTGACAGAAAAATACGAAAACTGTTGACAATGCATAGAATGCACCACCCTAAGGCAGATATAGAACGTCTTTATCTGCCAATAAAAGAAGGAGGCCGAGGACTTTTACAGCTGGCATTATCAATGAAGGTAGCCACAATTGGCCTAGACGCCTATCTGAAAAACTCTGAGGACTGGATGCTAAAACTTGTCTTAAAATATGAAAGCAAGAAAGCATCTTACTCAGTAACAAAACAGGCAAAGGAATATCTAAGTGAATTCCAATTGCAACAAATTCAAGAATTAGACGAACTAGAAACACCTGCAGAAAAAGCTAAGCGCTTGAAAACCCGTGCTAAAATTGCTGCCTTAGCTATTATGACTGAAAAATGGCATGGAAAACCTCTCAATGGCAAATACCCAAAGAGAGCGAATAATGCAGATATTGACAAAGCCCTTACCCACCAATGGTTAATGGCCTCTGGCTTGAAATCAGAAACAGAGGGGTTTATCATAGCAGCCCAAGATCAATGCCTACCTACAAAGAACTACCAGGCCAACATATTAAAGAACGGCAGCTCCCCATTATGTCGTATATGCCAACAACAAAATGAGACCATCGATCATGTTGTCTCCATGTGCAGTCTGCTTGCGCCTACAGAGTATCTCAGCAGGCATGAGAGAGCTGCACAATATATTCACTGGGTAATATGCAAAAACCTGGACTTGCCCCATGATAAAAACTGGTGGGAACACAGACCACCCCCCAGTACTTGAAAATGATCACATTGCACTCCTCTGGAACTTCACCATTCAAACTGACAGAAAGATAGACGCAAATAGGCCAGACATCATACTGAAAGACTTCAGACAAAAATCATGCCTCCTCATTGATATGACTGTCCCAATCGATATAAACGTATCTGTCAAGACCTACCAAAAACCGAGCAAATATAAAGATCTTGAAATAGAAATTAGCAAAATGTGGAATCTGAAGACGAAAACAATACCGATTGTCATAGGTGCCCTGGGAATGACAGCGAAACGGGCTGATTACTACCTAGATCAGATTCCAGGAAACCCCAAAATGGCTGAAGTTCAAAAGATAGTGCTCATGGGAACTGCCCATATCCTACGTAAAATACTGTCTATGTGATCTCAAATTTTAAAGCAAACACAATTTTCTTATGGTTTCTTAAACATTCACCTGAACAAAACTGTACAAATCCAAATATATGGTACCCTAGGCATAGCACCTACATGAACTTCTAACTTGTTGTCTCTTGAGGTCTCTGGGTGAGACTTGGATCCAACTTGTACAAATGCAAAACAAAAGTCAAACATAAAATAATAATAATAATAATAATAATAATAATAATAATAATAATAATAATAATAATAATAATAACAATGATAATAATACATGCAAAAGATGTGACATCTTAAAGTGAGAACTGTTCCTGTTATTGTGGGTGCCCTAGGTATGATAAAAAAAGAAATGTCGGAAATATCTAGATAATATCCCAGGAAAACCATGTCTCAGAGAAATCCAAAAGATTGTGCTGGCAAGTACTGCTCGCAATCTTAAAATACCCTATCAATTTAACTCTGTGTTATGTTACATGAAGATATTTCGCTAATACTCCTGTCACTTCCCCTCCCCAAGCTATCGCTCATACTTTAAAATCTCTTATCCTTCACTCGCCTTAGAATGCTAGGGCCCTCTTAAGCTTCGAATTACTAAGTCTGATAAGATGATCCATAAATCAGAAACAAACAAAGAAAAAAAAAAAGAAATAAAATCAGTGACAGTTAAAAGTCTGCTTAGAATTATTCGCTAGTCTGTATGGTCTGGCTAAGTCAAAATGTTTTTTTTTTGTATTCTTCCTTTCTACTTGGAGAGTTTAAATGTAGTTTTAAAAATATGCCCTTCTGTTGAAATGTAATTTCAGTAAATTTCTATATCTTTGTGCAGCTGAGGATTGCCCTGCATTCTACATTTGATGTAATGTCCACATTGCTTAAATAAATGGAGTCGCATGAAACCATCGTACTGCATTAACGTTGGATATCCTTGTTGCTTATTTTGATTATATATATATATATATATATATAAAGGGAGAAAGACTGAAAAACAGAGAAAGAGGGTATGGAAGAACCAATGAACCACAAGCCACTGCGCCCGCGCAACCTGCTAAATCTTTGTTTTATGTAAATAGAGTAGACATTTTCCCTTCGGTTTCAGTCTAGTTTTGCTAAATCAATGTCAAGCTCATGACACCATAAATGTAACTTGGTCAACATGTTCGACAATCATCAGCAGAGTGATTAAATATGTTTAAGCTAGGCATAAAAATGAGTTTTAAGAACATCCATTAAAATATTTCTGTTGTAACAGAAATGAGATCTGATTTAAAAAAATCTTTTATGCATCCGCTAATTATTTTGCCCATTATATATGTCATATTTGATGTAGTCATCATATTGTTCGTTGGGCTCATAGTGTTGGAAGTATTCTCAAAATTTCCCCGACGCTCAATTTTTGCCCCGCTGTAACTCACCTTCCATTATCGCTTTTTGAATCATATGAAACAACATATATTTTCAGCACCCTTTCACTAATGTAGGACTTTTTTCTTTGCCAGGTAGTTATATATATGTTATGTTATACTGCATTACGGAATCTATAAAAAATAAATTGTTTTTCTCTTTTAATTCTACTTTTTTTTTAGCTTTAGTGTTCAAGATGCAGTTCACCTCGGTGACCCATTCAACCGTTGCTTAAGACATTTTTAAGAGGTCATAAAGTTTTTGGGCCAGGAATATGTGATACAATTGTATATTACAATAAGAAGTAGATAGGAGTTTATAATTTGTTGGAAACTTTCAGGTGTTTTCTTTTGTTATTATTTTTGCAGCATTTAATCAGTTGCTACGCTTGTTGCCCGTAACACTCTATTTGCAATTCCTACACCAACTCAAAATCCCCCTATTCATATTGAAGTTGATAGTGTCTTAAATATATATTTTTTTGTACTTAGTTCTTGATACAGTCTCTCGTAGCTGAAATGGAAGACTTTGCCATTCTTTTCTTTTAGCATAATTGTTGTTTTCTATATTCAAAAATTTGGAATATTTTTTCCGCGTTAGTTTTTTTTTTTCTTTCTCAAATTTCTTTCTTTTCTCAGATATGTTTAATCCTACTGATACTGTTAAGGACCAAGTAATATATACTTATTTATTATATTTTTTTCTACTTGTTTTTTTTAGGTTATTTATTCATGTTTTTATATTCATCACTTCCATTTTTCTATTTCTCATACTTCCCATTATGCGTATCTCTTTTAAGTTGCTCGCTATTATGTAGATAACCTAAGGTTAAATTCTGTTATGTCTTACATGTAATGTATTTGTTTTGCATGTGTTAGTTCTACCACCATGTCTAAATTTCTGAATGTTTTAATTCGCATTGCTTATTTCTATTTCCATTATGCAAACTTTCTTTTATTAATTATTCTATTTTAATTTCCTACATGAGGTTTTGATTTTAACATTTTCCTCTCAAAGCTCTTTCTGTGTCTTGATTTCTTTAGTCCTTTGCTATTATTTTCCTAGTTTGATCTGGTGACAGTATTTCTTTCGTTCCTCTCCGAGATTGTTTGGATTATTGCTGTTATTGTTCCGTTTAAAAGTGTTGTAAATCAGCAACTTTCAAAAGAGCATGGAAAGTATTCCAGAGGGTGACAATGTAGTGCGATAGAACTGGGCTTTGAATTAATTTTAATGTACATGGAGTTGAACAAGATGTGGATGATGAGTGGAGGAGAGATAAGAGAGTTCAGAGCAACTCATTGGCGCCCTGACAATTCCAGACTACGACAAAGAGTGTATAGAAGCCAAAAGATTGATAGATAAATACATACAGATAAATAGAGAGAGAGAGAGAGAGAGAGCAAGGTGGGGGAGAAAGTATGTGTGTCTATTAGAAGTACGAGTGTGTTTGCTAGTAAATTCCTATCAGTTAGAGGAGGGACATTATGGGGTTGCAAACGAGGATGTCTGTGTTAGAATCACTCTTTCAGATACGGCAGTTGTGTTCTGTTGTGGCTTGAATCAAGTTTTATACTAAATTATAAAATATCTTCTAAAGCTGAAAAAGAAAAAAAGCTGGTTCAAGTTATTGAAATTAAGTTTCACTATTCGAAACAACCGCAGTGCGTCTAGTTGTGCTAGTTATTACTATAGGAGATGACATCGAAGATGTTTTTTTTATGTATATGGGTAAGGGTTATATTTTGTTGCTGACTAAAATTTTTATTGTTTTACTTTTTTACTGTGACTGTAACTCTACATAAAGCATGGCAAGCTATACTTCTTGCTAGAATAGGTTACAATAACCATAAATTTTACAGATGTAGGTTCGGTGTATACATATATCGATTGCTATGAGTAATGACTGGGGCACAAACAAAAGAAATGCAAACTTGAAAACACGCATTAAGACTTACATCTCTAAAGACAGTCACACTTAACAACTTAGTAAGCTTGTTCCTCATGTTACTGAAGAAACGTTTAATTCCATAACACGACACACATAAATTTTCTGCGCGTAATCTACACACTCGTTACGCGACTAGAAATAGAGAACCTTAATATAATATAATGAACGCATTCTGTACTCGGCGTTAAATTACAAAACAGAACGTATACTAAACAGATTTATTCTATGAAATAATGCAACGTTTTATAGCATCAACCAATTAGCAAACTCTGAGACGAAACATCAATGCTACATCAGAAATATAAAAACAAGCCACCATAACCAAGTAAACAGATGTACTATGTAAATATAATTGTACTCTCCCAAGACAATGCTGTCCACACCTCGGTATACGGAGGTGCACCTGCTGATGCAGTAAAAACTCATTTGCAACTTTTTAAAATATGATAATAATAATTCGAACAGAGATGGTCGTGTAGCTCAGGATGATAACGATGATATCAGCTGCAATGTTGATCACGAAGAAGTAAAGAATACGATTATCAAGTGTAGTAATATTCTGTATATATATATATATATATATATATATATATCTGTATGTATAATATACATATATACAATATACATATATAATATTTATATATATATATAAACATATAATATACATATATATAATATATATATGTATACACGCACACATACTCATACACGCGCAAATTTATTGAAATACAATATATCTATAGTTGTGTTGGCTTGCTTGTCTCATGGCAGTTCTCATATTCTCAATATTACGAAAATCGTCTCGAAAAGTCTCGCGGGTTTCCAATGTGTATATGTCCAGATGTGTGTATTTTGAAGTTTTTGTATGTGAGTAAAATTATTCTGTTTGTGTAATATTATACATTTAGTAAACAACAATTCGTTTGAAAATTAAAAACCTTGCAACAAACCAACTAACTGTAATTGAACCAGTCATGGTTTCTCTCCAGTCTCTACCTTTATAAACACGAATAATACTGATCTGCATCTTATTAGCGTCGGCAATCTCAATCACGGAGGAAATGCACATCCTCGGTTACAGACGTTTCTATGAACTTTGCAATCCTTAGCTATTTCTTGTTCTCAAAATTGAATAGAAAAATTAAGGTAGAACTGTTTGTTTACTTACTTATAGTTTTTTTTCTATTTCTGAAATAAAAGAAAACAACAACAATGGCCTGTAAGTTATAATGAGTCGCCTGATCACGAAATATGTTTTAATCTTCATGTAATTATCTTAACCACTTAGTTTAATCCGATAAGGATTAGTGGCACATAAAATGTTATTGCTCAGACAGAGAATTGGTATATGTTTGCGTAGGAGGTGAAGATAGAGATCAGACAGCACTTAGCGATTCTTGCATCACTATTTCCGTTAGAATTGTTTTACTAAAATTTGAAGGAAACATCTAGAGCATGAGATGTATGTAGCAGAGTCTCCTACAAACGAAAAATCCTAAATCATTATATATACGGAGAGCCGATTCATTCAACTCCAGTTTCTCCACAGCAATATATTTCTCTGTCTACATGAATTTGAACAAATCTAACACAGCACCCTATCAGGCACAGTGGAGGCGCGTAGCTTAGTGCTCAGAGTGCTGGTCTCATGATCGTAAGATTGTGGTTTCGATTCCTGTACCGGGCGACGCGTTGTGGTCTTGAACAAAACACTTCATTTCAGGTTACTCCATTTCAATCAGCTGCCAAACTTGAGTAATCCTGCGACGGACCGGCGTGCCGTCCAGGTGGGGAATGTATGCACCATAGAAACCGGGAAACCAGCCCTTATCAGTCGGTATGACCCGAGAAGTTGAATTCTTACCTATTTAGATATATGATTTAACTTGGGATTTCAGATCTCGAATATTCTGCTTTGATATTCGTACCCCAGCATCCACGAAAAATAAAGTAGATATCAGTCACTATCATCATTTCTATATTAGACTTTGACCTTCCCCCACGTCCTCATCGGGTTCTTACTCTAAGAAACAAACTTAGGAGAGAGAGCAATACAGTGAGAGGGAATGAAGAGGATAAGGTATCTTAACATTTATTATTTTTTGTGTTACCTTCTAATGTGTTTTGATTTCAAATTCTTCACGCTTTTGCTTTAAGTTTATTTCATAGGAGCTCGGATCAGTACCTTTAAATCTAATATTGGTTTCAAACTTTGGCACACGTCCAGCATTTATGGGAAAGGATGTAAGTTGATTACATTGACTCTAGTGCTCCACTGGGGTCCATATATATATATATATATATATATATATATATATATATATGCATATTTGTGTTTGCCCCCGCCATCGTTTGACAACCGATGCTGGTGTGTTTACGTCTCCGTAAGTAAGCGGTTCGGCATAAGAGACCGATAGATTAAGTACTAGGCTTACAAATAATAAGTCCTGAGGTCGAATTGTTCGACTAAAGGCGGTGCTCCAGCATGGCTACAGTCAAATGATTGAAACAAGTAAAAGAATAAAAGAATATATATATAAGTAATGACGTTAAACATTGATTATCGGTTCCTACGCATTATGCCTGATTGGAACTCTGCATTACATGTTCGAATTACATTTCGATGCTACATCAGAACGGATCATTTGGGAACATTTTATTGCATTAAGTTACTGATAAGTAATTTCAAGATTTGATCTGTCATGCATGACTACGAATGCTGCTAAATATAGTAGTTTCTTAGCCACTATACTGGAAGCAGACTGGACGATGATAATCTATGTGGAGCTCTAAACTCAACATCAGCAGTTGTTCAACTATTTCATCTCATAAAATGTACTGTGTGTGTGTGTGTGAGGGAGAGAGAGAAAGAGAGAGTCTGTGTGTATGTGCATGTTTGTGTGTGTGCTAGTAAACTAAAAGAGGAAAGAATATGACGGAAATGCATTTTTAAACAAATAAAGTAGTTTCAAAACCCGGAAGTCTTTTTTTATATCTTTCAACATGATGGATTATAAACAGAATATTTATGTAAAACCATATGATATGACGTGATGACAATTGTACTAATCATCTTTTCAGTCTAGCAATGGTAACGCTGAAAAAAACAAATTTGTTTGCATTGTAGAATTGAAACAATCACATACATCGAAAAAGAAGAGCATAAATGACAATGATATAAAATATAAACAACAGGGTTTCACGCTATGAAAATTTCAATCAGGTTGGGGAAACTACGGAGACACATTGTCATATTAGTTTCCCATCGTTAATTTTATTGCAAACAGCTAGTGCCACTGATATTAAGAGGTCAGGAACCGCCTACTTTATTGTATATATACTAATGGTAGAGAGAGAAGAATTTTAAAATGACACTAAAACGTTTAGAGAAATGTCAGTTTACTACTTTACATTCTCAGAATGTTGATACTAATGGAAAGAAAAAAGTATAAAGGAAAAGCAGCAGGATAAAAATATAGATATAAAACAAATAAGGGCAAGGATCGACTGATTAAATAATGTATTTTAGTGATCTTCGCTCCGTTTTTATGTTTAATTTTATATTCTACGATGAACGTATTCACCTCATAACCTTGTTGGTACTTTTCTCCTGATTCACAGTTTTTCATTTGTGACATGTGTGTTATCTGGATTCATTAAATATTTTCTTCAGATTTTATCCCCATACATTCTGATGACTAAGATTTTACTTAGTACTTTTACTAAGTTTGAAGTTATGGAAACCATCATAAATAATGATTTTAGCCCTACTCTTCGCTAAATCTGTGATTGTGAAACGTCGCCCTAAAGAGGTAATATGTTCTCTACTTGTCACAAGTTACCACTTGGTGGTAATGGTGTGTTGTCGAATACATCTGATTCTCCTTTCAACTAATACTTAAATATTAATCACATGCAGATGATAGCCAAAGTAAATCTGGGTGGTATAAAACATCCAAAATCAAACGCAGCAAAATCAGACATTAAAACTGTTCATAGAGATAATTCAGTCAACACACTATAGATATATATATAAAATTTATAAAGACGAAATAAGCATCATTTGGACTTCCAGTAAACAAGGTGAACATCGTTGTCTGAAGGGTTCTTAATGTCAGGTTTTACGAGATACTTTGTTACAACAAGATGCGTAGCAAAGTATATCATTGAAAAAATATTGAAAAAAACATTTTTCTTCATGTGTTTACTACAGAAACACATTTATTGATTTGTTTAACACATATGCAGCATATAAGCCACCCTGTATATTTCTTTCACTCAGTACCTACCATACTAACATGATGGTCAGTACTCTTTTTTAATGAGTGCAAGCATATCAATCAAAAATAAAATTATTGGCATTTTCTGGTACAAAGAAGAAATCTTAATCTCAATTTACAAGACGGTGTTCTCGGCTTGTTTACCAATTTCCTTCGTTTTGACAGTTATTTATTTACTTTATTTTATCTTTGTGCATTTGTTTATTTTGCAAATGGCATAATCATATCTGTTAACAAGCATGTCCTACCATCAAGTCACTCTGAAACCTGGTCGATATACACAGAGAAATCGCAAAATTCAGTGACATCTTCAATATCCGTTACTGGATAAGTTCGTATTTCTTTCCATTGTGTCGATAATACTCTATGTTTCCATACTCTATGTGTGTTCTATATCTATTTGATTTGTATGTTATATTTATATATGTCTATGTTCTATGATTTGTTTTCTCTTTTGTACAACTTTGAAAACCTGTTTTAGTAATCACAGCGCAACAGTGCCTAGGAAATTGCTTCTACATTCAATATATACGTTCTGTATATTCTTACTAAATGTAGTTCTTTTTAGATAACATATAAGCCGTTTTTTATACTGTTGCCTCATCTAAGGAGACAGTTTTATATGCTTTAGAAATGACTTCCAGTGTAGACACAAAGCCATAACTATTTAAAGATGGGCTCAATCAACAATGTAAACACTGGTAACTGACTAGCATTTACCTTATCGAGCCCCAGAAGGATGAAATATGAAGACACTACTGGCAGAATTTGAACTTCAGACGTAAATGTACATAACTAAATACCACAAAACATACTATCCACCTCTCTATTAATTTTGGCATCCATTACCTACAAAGCCTCTAAGATTAATATGAAATCTGTTGCTATGTTTGAAGTCTATCAGAGCAATGTTTATCTTATAATTTCTTGATTCATGGCTGAGTTATCATCTCCACAGGAGTAGTATTATTTCATTGTTTTTGTTTCTTGTAATAGAGTTTTGCTTTCCGATTTTTCAATTATTTTTTACGTGACTTACCTGCTTTTTACAACATGGACCTATGTGTACATCCTCATCTGTTTTACATCTGTCCAATGCCCTGTAGATGTAAAGTAATGCATTTTTTGATCTTGTTTCTACTGTTATTATATTATGATATTATTCTCTTTTTCAGCTTAATCTTCTCCCTTTTTACTATGTTTCAAGTCATTGAACCGCTTACCTATTTACCCGTCCACATACCGCATTAAGACTAACAAAAAGTATGCAGCAACATTTACTTATAGTGTAGTCTAAATGCTGTCGATATATTACATGTTTATTTTCTTATCCTTTGTTATATACCTAGTGTTTAGGGAAACAGATTCCAAATACGATGTGTTTTCAGAGAATTTTATTTTAAAACATGTCACGAAATTGTAATAGTACTATGTTACTCAAGAAATTGGATTGTTCAGTTTGCTAACATAGTTTCTGTGAAACACAGATGCACCCAATTCTTCAGGTTGGTCACTTCAGTTACGCATTCTGATCTAAATGTTTCAATAGATCAAACATTGGCCCGGAAATGACTGTGGAACTAACAAGCATCAACAATGTTGAATGGTAAGCAACACAGGCAACACTGCATGGTTAACAGTTGGAAACAACGCTCTATGGATGAGTGGCATAGGCAAATCTATGAGTTTAATAGGTGAAAGGGTAGCTGTTTGCTTAAGATAAACATAGCTATCAACTGGAAAAGTTTGCTTTGTAACGACCTTATATCGACTTCCACTGCGCAGAATCTTTGGCCTGTAATGTGTGCTATGGTATCGAGCCAACCAAAGCATTGTAAGCGAAGATTGAAGTTACGAAGATACAAGCTGTTTTGAAGCTAATTTGGGTGGGTGGTTCAGTTTGAGAATGGTAGACTTAATCTGCTCCTAGATTTAGCACCACACACACTCCCTTGAATATACTTAGCGCTTTGTTGGAATCATTTCCTTCTCGACTTTTGCCTGAGAATCACTTCTGCAATTTACACCACGTTCGAAGACCTTCATCCTGGGCGCTTCCAGTCTTACGCACACTGAATCATGAAAACAATTACGCCACAATCGACCGCCAAAATATTCTGCCAAGGAAGCTTTATATCATTGACTCTTCCAGTAACACTCAGTAATAAGCAAATTGAATTACTCATAAAACCACATTAGTAATGATGTAAGTACCATTAATAATAATATTAACATAACTATACGTAGTCATAACATTTATCATAACATTAATATACACTTAATCTAAGGCAAATTCATTCTCTGATACTTCAGAACGTTGCATGATGATGTATGAATCCAAATTATGTAATCATTCGCAGCGTCTCACGGCCTGCGGTCTTTATCCTGTTGTAAGCAATTAGAAATGTCTAAATGTCTACATGTCTAAATGCTCAGGTACTTTCCTTGTACTCTAAAAACCTCAATTAGATGTAACGCTTGTTGATGTGTGCTGAGATATCTTCTACATCGTGTTAGGATAATATCTGTCTGAGTTTCAAAACTGATAACGGAACGAGAAATGTCTCTGTGTGTATGGGGGTAGTGGTGGAAGGTACGTATACATATACATGCACATATGCACATTAGGATATTATATCCATTGAGCTATAGACTGTCTTGTATAATTGCTCTTCAACTAAAAAGATGACAACGATATAGTTGTTACTCGATTTCTCAGTTTCCTACATACAGCCGCTAAACATTTAGGAGAAGAGAACATCGAATTATATGTTTGTAGACACACTCTGAATGATGGAAACTATGTTAAATAATCAAAAGCCTAAACACCTTTCCTTATTGGATTGAGCTCTCTGAGCTAAATACACTTAAATCAATACTCTACTACTATGATATAGAATCTTCTCTTTAAGGCACCTCAGTGATATTTCCACATTAAAAACCTTACACAGAACCCACGCTGTTCTTCAGTTTGTTTTCATGGATGTCTGATACCCCGAATCGTGTACACAACTCATTTTGTCTAAATATTGTCACCTGTTTTTGGCAAGGAGTTGTTTATATGATTTAGTCAAATTTACTGCGATTTTCAATATATCTGTGAGAATCTATCACTGTATAACCGAAACACTAGTTTATAACTAAGTTTTCTAATATTTTCTGCTTTTTTACGAGAACGGTGAAATAGAAGAACGTCGGATGAATCGGGAACACATATTTAGCCTCGTTCTTCAAGATCTTGAGCCCAACTAAATAATTCTTCTTAAATGCACTCGGACTCTTTTGTTTCAGCTTCAAATCATTCATCCTTATTCAAAATCACAAGTTAGTATTTTCCACTCAGTTGTGTGTGTGGATGACTGAATCGAAAGAAAAACTCAAAATCTATCTTAGTACATTTAACCAGATGTCTTTGCAAAGTGAGGCTAAGTCCTTTGGCGGTTAATTTGACTTATTACCCACCGGTGTTACTAAAACACTGCCAGATATATTATTGAAGTAAACTTAATGGTCTGCTGCCGTTGACAGAATACACGATCTCTTACGCATTTTATTAATCAATACTTGTTCTTCCATTGTATGTATGTAGGAGGGTTTCAAGATGTCCGTAATTCTCTTCGATGGACAAATCTGATTCCTGATTAAAATTATTTCAGTTCATTTAGTAAATTAATGTCATTGAAAAAGGCATGAACACCACGCATATTTATTCCCTAAACTATATCTAAATAAAAATCAATATATTTTCGCATCCAAATGGTTTATACATACGTTACATATACAGACATTATATTAATTAAGTGGCGAATTACCACATCTTTTAAAACGCTTGTCTATTTTGATAATTCCATGTGTAGCAATTACTATCGTTTAATTTCCCTATAGTTTTATAGCATATAGTCTTCTTTTACATCGTATTTAACGCAACATTCACCCGAGAAACCATTTGAATACGACAACATTAATCTATGTAATATTGTTATATGAAGCTATAGACCGTTAATTATATTTTATAATGCTTTATTATATATAATCATATACATATATACACACATATATATGCATACATGTATATTTGTATATATGCATGTATATATATATATATATATATATATATATATATATATATATATATATATATATATATATATATATATGCGTGTGTGTTTGTGTGTCAGTGTGTGTGTGTGTGTGTGTGTATATGAGTGTGTGTGTGCGTGTGCATACATACATATATGCATAAACATATAATATATTATATATTTCAATAATCTGTTAATAGGTTTTTATTATATTCTTAACTCTAAGAGCTGGTCTCTGTTCTGCAAGTAATGACCAATTTATTGACATTAGAGAAATCTATTCTTATATCGTATGCTCTTAGTATTAGAACGGTTTTCCCTACCATTCCTGACGTGTTTTATTCATCATAATTTTGTAGTTATTTACACAATTATCAAGAATGAATGCATTACTAAAAAAAGGTGAAGAACCTGACTAAAATCCTTACACTATACAAATCAGTGTCCCGCTTTCGTACTAGTTGGATCAGTTGCTGGATACTGGATATTGGATACCAGTTGCAAAATGTTAATCTCATTCCATTAAAAGAGGCCATGGTAACGTTATATGTTGGATATACGAGAAACTACGCTAGTCTTCTTTTAAAAGAAGTATACACTATCACCACACATAACGAAACATCAATTTAGCACTTAACACTTAATACACAAAGAGATATACAATATAATTTATCAAACTTTTAGCACATTTGAAGTCTGACAGATTTGTTTCTAATATTACATCATCGTGACCTGATATTTTCATATATTTTCTTACTGGCTTCAGTCATTCAACTCCGTATATGCCTGGGCAACGTTTTAGCTCTTTAGTTAAGCATATCAACTCAAATACTTTTTACAGTCCTCAACTTATTTTATTTCCTGCATTAATCGAAAATAAGAATTATGAAACATAACGTAGTGTAAAGAAAGCAACACCGGTTTTCTAAAATGCAGTGAAATTTAGCGATTCAGACACAGTTACACGTGCGCACGCATATGTACTGCAAGACATACGTGCACACATGCGCTCATACATACATAACATTCATACAAACATGTTTACGTAAATGATGCCGTGGTCCGAAACATGACTAATACATAAGAGTTAAATATATCAGGCAACGGTGCTGTGTAGGATTTAGCCACAGAGCATTTTAAAATTATAACATGTAAGCACAAGCAGCCGGACGCAATGGTGTGGGACGAGAAAGAAACGATAGCCTATTGTTGACATAACTGCTCAACAAATGACAATATTGCGCTAAGTTTATCTTTTATATTTTACTTATTCCAGTCATTAGACTGCTGTCATGCTGAATACACACACGCAGAGACACACACAAACACACACACATACACGCACACACACACACACACACACACACACACACACACACACACACACACACACACACACATATACATACATGCATATATACATGCGACGGGCATGTGCTTCCTACTGCTAAATCTATTCAGAAGGCTTTATTCTGCCCGAAGCTATATTAGAAGACACTTATTCAAGTTGCCACGCACTGAGACTGAATATGTTCGGAATCAAGCTTTATAGTACAAAATCACGGCTACATTTAGTAGAATAGAAAACATTTACACTGAAATGGTGAGATAATCTGCAGTTACTCCATTCGGACTATAAATTTAATGTTAAAGTATAGAAAACTTTCATGCACTGTTATTCATGTCTGATCTCATATCCATGTAAATATGTATATAAATATATATGTACATGTTTACTTGTGTTCATACAATATAAATATATGTCTAAAAGCCTATCAAACGGTCTTGTTTCCCGTTTAAAAACCGCGGTTTTCTTACTGAGTGAGAAACTCGAAAATTAAATCCCAACACGGGTATACATATTGTCGTCGGTTATGGCTGCTTCTCGTGTTCGAGAATTTCAGTGTCACTTTGTTGAAGGAAATATCAGAAAGAAGAAGTTTCAATGGCGTCATTCTGTTTAGACTGCTTCTGAACGTGTCAGTAATTGACGCTCACATTTTGATTTCTGGATCATTCGCTGCCGCTTATGCGGAAAAGCGTAGCGGATGATGAAACTGCATCGAACTGTTGCCAACTAGGCTGTAATGTCGACAGGCGCATTCTTGGCTTGTGAGGCTAATGTTGTCCACCTACAATGTCAAATGTTATTACGAGATATTGCTGTTGTGGACTCCATCCGATCGCTCCCACATGGTGGCTTGGTGGCGCTTAAAGTGTGGTTGGTTGCGCCTTGTTTTCCTTCTCCGATGTTGATGCTATGTGTGGTTCTCATAAGAGTATTAGATTGCCGAAAGTAACGCCATCAATGTTAATGGCTCATGCAAGCCCACACCAGCAGAGATTTAAAAAACTACCGAGGATATATCTATATGTCTCTGTCTGTTTGTGTGTTCCTCAGTCTGTGTGCCTATGTGTCTGTCTGTCTGTCTCTCTGTTTGTCTATCTGTCAGTCTGCGTATCTATCTATCTATCTATCTATCTATCTATCTATCTATCTATCTATCTATCTATGTATCCATCTATCTATCTATCTATCTATCTATCTATCTATCTATCTATCTTTATCTATCTACCTATCTATCTATCTATCTATCTATCTATCTATCTATCTATCTATCTATCTATCTATCTATCTATCTGTCTGTCTGTTTGACTCTCTATCTATCAATGTATGTTGCACCACAATAATTTTAAAAGTCACAACTATAGCTGAATCAGAAAGAATCACATCAGTTAGAATTACTGGTGAAAATTCCGCCGAGGTCGACTTTGCCTTTCATCCCTTCGGGGTCGATAAATTAACTTCTACTTACGCACTGGTGTTGATCTAATCGACTTAATCCCTGTGTCTATCCTAGTTTGTCCCCTCTATGTTTAGCTCCTGGTGGGCAATAAAGAAAAAAAGAAATAAAAATAACTATTAAAATCTCATTGCCTTAATCTCACAAAAATAACATTGACACAGGCGTATGGGAAGCAGAACGTAGCTGCAATACTCTCCCAATCCTCATTTGAAGACCGGGAGAGCATTCAATGTCGTGGAAGACAGAAACAGATGTGGAACAGATGAGTGAGTAAAGGTTTCAACGAAATTAAACTAGAGTAGAATAGAGGTCTGATTCAACATCCCAGTACTTTGCGCCAAAAGAGTAAACGTATTAAGTTGTGGCCAGAGAAATAAGTAAACAACTTGTTAACAAAACGAACGACATGAACTACAGCATGAACAATAAGCACAAAATGGCTGCAATTAAAAGTGAATCGATAATAGAAACAACAAAATAACTGGAAGATATAAGGACTGATGCTTTTGGAGATAATTCTACTTTACTTTTGTTTACATCAAGTACAAGATGTTTTCTCACAGGAGAAATGTCTCGTTGAAGTAAAGTAAACAACATAGAGGATAACAAAAACAGAAATTCTTTAATTACACAGCAACCCTCATTCATTGTAATAATATTTCAGCGCTTAAGAATGTCAATTTGAGTGATACACTTAACAACGACAAGTTCAACAACATCAGATGCGCAAAAGCATGCATTGAAATTTGATTTGAACAACTAAGACTAGACTTTCAGAACGTGCAGTGTCGATAGCGTAAAGAGGGCAAGAAAACATGTGACCTCACAGATTCATAGAAAGAAAATCAAGGTCTGAAACCGAAGTATCTGACTAAAGGACAAGTCTCTTTGGTCTTTAATAATCGGCAAGGTGGAAGGTCGCATACCTCTGGATTTTTAATTATTTCTATTAAACCCTATAAACAATTAGATGTGTTTTTTGCTAATGTATCCACAAATATTTTCTAAATTGATCAGGCTAGAGCAATGTGTGCATGCGTTTCAAAACTTACGACGAAGCGAGAAGGGAACGGAGTAAACTATGGCATAATACACATGCATTTATGCTATTCCCACATTCAAAAAATAGCGCAAGTACAGAATCATGCCGAAGAACTCTGACAATGAGGTTTACCTGGGTTAACGTACCGTTTATAGCAGATAAATAAAGAATATTCATAACATTTTAATATCCAATAAGAAAAGCGATTAACATAAAATAAACTAAGATTCACATGAGAATATTTTACATTGCGTAGCTGCAAAAGTAGAGAACAACTGAGAGAATCAGTCCTTTGCAGAATCAGCAACATACTTAGTAAGAAATATAAGCTGCTATTTCCGAAATATTCCGGTTGCAACTCGCCCCAAGCTCGGTGTCTTGCTGCCTCCCAGTTTCCTGAACCGGACAATCAAGAATCTGATTAGTAAAACGACCTGGAAGCCAAATTTCCAGTAACTCAATTTGCATTCTCCAAACAGTACCACGCCAAGATCTTTCTTCGAAAGGGTGAAATTGTTTGAATTCATCGTCTTCATCCCTCGTTCTTTAAACTGGATCACGTTATCGCGTCTTACTTCTCCTGAAATATATTGAAAAAAACAAGGAGCCATCTCTTAATCTATGTGTCGCTATGGACGGTTAAAGCCATAATGAGTATGACATTAAACTGCATCCACTGGTTGGGCCCTGGATCGAAAAATCCCATCTTTTGAAGATTGTGAGGCCAATATTTTTCCCAGTTTTACTCTGACACTGTGTAGTAGCAACTGTCAGAACCTCACTAACGGTTAATTGACATATTATGGCTTGTCTACCAATGCGTAAGAAGACTGGATCCAGCGTATCCTATGGAGAAAAACCAACGGGAATCAACGGAGGAGAAAGCGGCTGCACCAACGCATTGTAGGATGCAGAGAGAATGTTGTGCCATGAAAGCCATCTTGATCGTCCTGTGCATCCATCTCCTTCTCCAACGCTACTAATCTTGTCTTGCTACTGGACTGAAGATGGTCACAGATGAGATAGTGATGTTGATGGCACAATACACTACTTTTTGAACAAGTAATCATTCACCCTCAATGAAGACTAGCTAGGTGTTCTTCTAAAGACTCATTCAACTGAAATATGTAAATATATATATTCCATGGGAGGGAGTTTTTCTTTTTTTTTCCAGTCAGATCATTGTTAAACACGTTCTACAACATAAGCAGTGATACCGATCCTTAGCTGAATATGATTGCAAATTTATTTTAACGACCATGGAAGGATGAAAAGGCAGAGATGCACAAGGCCCCACATTTTTTGGGAGGGGCCAGTCGATTAGATCGACCCCAGTACACAACTGATAATTAATTATCGACCCCGGAAGGATGAAAGGTAAAGTCGACCTCAGCGGAATTTGAACTCAGAACGTAATGACAAACGAAATACTGCTAAGCATTTCACCCGACGCGTCAATGGAAGGCAATGTGCTGGCATAAATACTTAGTGGTATTTCGTGCGTCTTTACGTTCTGAGTTCAAATTCCGCCGAGGCCGACTTTGCCTTTCGTCCTTTCGCAGCTGATAAAATACAGTACAAATTGTGTACTGGGATCGAAGTAACTGACTTAACCCTTCCCTCGAACTTGCACGCCTTGTGCCAAAATTTGAAACCAATATTAAAACAGTGGCGCTCCGATGAGTAAACAGAACTGAAATAACATAGGATTGCTTATGTGTTGGGTGCTGTTGCGTAGTATATTGATGAAAGTGGTGGAGCACTTTGATTAGGCAGTGTTAGAGTAGATTGTAGAGTTTGTACATAGTGATAGTGTAAGCGTGAAGCATTTATACAATTATATATAGAGGTAGAGTCAACGTCACCTGAGTATTTAATTCATAGTTTTACAGTTCTGATCCTGCAGAAGTAATTTTGGATTGTCTCCCTTTTGCAACTAGTATTTACAAGATTATGAACTAATATGTATGCTCGACAAATTGTTGCAGATTTTCGCTGCTACAAGTAATAAATGTTTTATACTAAATGAGTTGTACATGTGTGTGTATGAGTGTGCTTTTGTGTCTCTATGTGTATGCATTTATGTATACATATACATATATTATATTTATGTTATACATAAGTATTTATATGTATCTATGCCTATATATATATATATATATATATATATATATATATATATATATATATATATATATATATATATATATATATATATATATATATATATATATATATATACATACACACACACACATACACACACATACATATGCATATAGATATGAATATATACACCCATAAGTATATGTGTATATGCAATTTTCCCCTCTTGCTTTTAGTGCATGTTTCAATTGTCTTGTTAATATCATATATTTGACATGTCAAATATAACCACTTATTTCTTATCACTCTATCATTTGCTATTTTCACAATTACTTATATAGTTTTAGTTTGTTATTATGCGTCAGCTATTCCATAAACGTTATCCGCATTTTTTCTGCATTTTTCTACATTATCACAGTGATTAATCGAAAGAGTTAAGCATTGTTTTGTGCCTATTTTCTTTATCAGTAGAATTTTAGTCTCGTTCTACATAAATAGATATTTTAGTATATATATATATATATATATATATATATATATATATATATATATATATATATATACTACACTTTCTCTCTTTAATACTTTAATTCATTTTTGCTTCATCATTTGAGATCAACATATCCAGTGTACTTACTCTCTTTCTTAACGTTGTTATTCTGTTCATATATCTTTTATTTACATATTTATGCAATACAGAATGAATATAGTTCGTCCTACAGTGATGCAGTTTTACTCGAATGGAGTTTACTGTGTAATTTCGTTTGCAGAGAAACGTTTCTTTATTGAAATAATGAGAAAATATTGTTATGCTATTTTGCTAGTTGTACAACATTTGAATTTCCAATTTACTTTTCAATTAATGTATTTTCCGACTTCGTCGAATATCTATCCGCCCATTCAAACATCCATCCGAAAGTACACATATCCATCGAGCCGGCCAATAAAAGTTACCTACCTACCTACCGACCGACCTACCAACCTACCTACCTACCTACATACATACATACATACATACATGTATGCATGTATGCATGCATAATACTTATATACATAAGGAGGCGTAGGAGTGGCTGTGTGGTAAGTAGCTTGTTTACCTACCACATGGCACCTTGGGCAAGTGTCTTCTCCTATAGCCTCGGGCCGACCAAAGCCTTGTGAGTAGATTTGGTAGACGGAAACTGAAAGAAGCCCGTCGTATATATGTATATATATATATATATATGTATATGCGTGTATAAGTTGTGTATCTGTGTTTGTCACCCCAACATCGCCTGGCAATAGGTGCTGGCATGTTTAGGTTCCCGTAAACTAGCGGTTCGGCAAGAGAGACCGATAGAATAAGTACTAGGCTTACAAAGAATAAGTCTTGGGGTCGATTTGCTCGACTAATGGAGGTGCCACAGCATGGCCACAGTTAAATGACTGAAACAGGTAAAAGAGTAAAAGAGTAAGAGAGTATACATACAATTCATTCGCCCATAAACCTCGAAATACAATCAAAAACACTGCTTTATGTACACACATATGATGTGTAATCTGTTACACACGAGCGCGTGTAACTCCCCCACACAAATGCACTCAATCACACAGATATATACACACACAGACATCTGATTTGCTTAACAAAATCAGTTTTATGCATACACGTGTAATCTGTCACACACACCCATGCACATACAAACACACAAATACACACACAATCACATACACACACACATACATATATACACACACAGGCATCTTATTTGCCTATAAATCCCGAAATAACTCCAAATGCAGAAAAAAAAATAACAGTGCAACAGTCAAGATATTTAAATCAGTCCGAAGCTTCTCTGTTTGAATTTTCTGCAATGGATATTTTCACACAATCACAAATGTATATGTTTTAATGCACACATAAACACCCAAGTGATATACAATCTCTTTCTCTGTCTTTCTTTCTCTTTCACTCTCTCCGTCTTCCTTTTTCTCACACACACACGCATACAAGCAGAAACAAACAAAAACCACACACACGCACACAAAAATAAAATAAAATACACACATACACAGACATATTCGGAAATTTAATGTGCTTTCCGTGTTGTGTTATTTATATTAGTTGGAAAATGTGTTTCTGTTTTTTAAGTTGTTTACGTTAAGAGTGTTGGGTATGCGTTCATTACATAAAATAAATTTCAATTTTTTATTGAACGATGGTTGTTAACTGTGTTGTGCTTTATTGTTTGGTTGGGTTCTTTTAGAATGTGACGTATAATTTTGAAAAAATATGATTTGTGTAAGTTAAGAATGATTGTATGCGATATGTTTTACAGGCCGATCGTGTGCTACTTAAGAGGCAATGACACAGAAGTTGATTTTCTAGCTATTTAAACCTTCGTATATTTTGAAATCCTTTAAAATTTTTACCTCTGTTTTTTTTTTTTTTAATATTGTTGGTAGCTTCGTTCAAATTAAAATCAATGGATTTCTTTTGCAGTTGGTAGATATTGCATGCTTCTTTTTATATATGTAGAAAGGTGTTATATTTTGTCATGTCTCTTCTTACAGTACCTTCCATTGGTTCGCTACTAAGTAATTTTCTGATCTTGCTGCAACAGACATATATATATATATATATATATACATATATATATATATATATATATATATATATATATATATATATATATATATATATATATATATATATATATATATATATATATATATACATACATATATATATATATATATATATATATATATATATATATATATATATATATATATATATATATATATATATATATATATATATATATATATATATATATATATATATATATATTTATATATATGTATATGTATGTATATAAATAATATGGGTGGTTTTTTCATAGTTTTACAATCTAAAGGGAGAAATATAGACGTCGCGAAAGTAATTAAGAGCAATACACACACACACACACACACTCACACACACACACGCAAACACATACACACATACATACACACACCACGCACACACACACACACACACACACACACACACTTGTATATGTATATGCGAAAAAGAAAAATAGGCAGTAGTTATGAAAGGTGAATATATTTATTCAACCACTTGACATCCTGAGGATTGTTAAAAACAGGAAGGGATAAGGAAAGGAAGTAAGGTAGTTGTTGTAAATATATAAAATATTTCTAAATATTATATATAAAAGTACGTGCAAAAATATAAAATTAATGAGTTTAATAGTAAACAGACAGTTGCGGGTATAAAAATGAAATCACAATGATAGTAGTGCATTGAATAACAGTAACTTTCGAATAGAGTTAAAAGGTCAAAAAACCGCTCATAAATGACTATGAACCTTAATTTTAATGCCAACACATTAATATAAATCGTTACTGTATACTAGCCATAACTAACCTTATACTTAATTATTACATCAACATAAATAAACTCGGTAATCTAGATCATAACAACTGAATAATTCCGTGTGTTAGTTAACCATAATTTAGGCTTAGCTCTTTAGCAATAGATAATGTATTAGACCATATCCGGACATTCTACCATGTCGATCAATACAGCTCTGCCTTGTTAACCATTAGTTTATCTCTCCTTAATGATAGATAACATATTAAACCATGTTTACATATTCTGCAATTTGTAGAAATGCATGTCATTCATTGACATCAGTACCTTAAATACAAATCATTCCCTTATGCTCACTATTCCTATCTTATTGTTAATTATGAAGCCTACATTTAATAAACTTTATAACCCACAGCAATACAAATAAATAAATCCCTATCTCAGTTAATCCTAATTTGATGTCTTCTTATGTCTTCCATTTTTTTTTCTTTAACTTTAAGACTGGACGATTCCCGGAACTTAGATTTTTCATTGATGTGAAATAGCATATCTTTAATTTAAGTGACCATACCAGGCTAATTTTATCTAATTTTATCTAATTTCGATCTTCCATATATTGTATTTACTTAGAGCTAAATCGTTGATGTAACTGTGGTAATATTTTGATCTGATGATTTAGCTTCCTTTATTTGTATTGATTTGTGAATATAGAATTGCATTACATTATGTGTAAACATTCATATTAGTGCAAAAGTGTAAACGTAACTTATTATACACAGAAATTATCATTTCATGAAGAAGGTTGCTAGGTCGTAATCCTAAGAATGAGAAATGATTAAATAAGTATAGACACCTCTCATATCTCATGGCATTTAATCGTTTTATGATTTATATATTCCTCATGAAAAGATCTCTTGGATGTGATTCCTTGGATTTCCGCTGAGTCATACTGCTGTGTGAGTCTCCAGTCTCCTAGAGGAGATATTGTGATAACTAAACAATTCAATGAATCTATATATTACTCTACAAATCTATCTATCTATCTATCTATCTATCTATCTATCTATCTATCGATCTATCTATCTATCTATCTATCTATCTATCTATTTATCTATCTATCTATCTATCTACCTACTTACCTACCTACCTACCTACATACATGCATACATACATACACGCATACATACATGCAAACATATATACATACATAAATGCGTACGTACATACATACATACATACATACATCCATACGTACATACATACATACATTCATGTATACCCACTCTCATACAAATATATTTGGGATTTGTATTGATGAATTCCAAATGCTCTCGTATTTTCCTGAGAAGTTTTTTTCTCTTTGAAAGCTATCCTATTGACATAAAATTGATTTTATTGTGCTGATGTAGTAAATGGTATCATGGCTAGTATATTTATGTTTTCCTTTTAATTCCTAATATTCTGTTCTTTCACATTTATGCTCTGGGCCGTATCTACGCCCTCAACTCTTAAATACTTGTATATGTGATGCTGATGTAAGCTTTAATTTTCTTACATTTACCCATTATGATACTCTCAGTTTTAGTTAATTTGCCTCATTTGTTGTAGGTATGGCGCATTTGTCTAATCCCAAACTGAATTTTATGTGTTGACTGAATTACAAAAAAGAACTTCAAGTAGGTTTCCCAGCTCAGCATTGTCAGTTGTAAATATTTTTAATTTATTTATGTACGAAAAATAATTTATAGTATGTCCATAACATCTATAGCTGTAGGGGGTTTCATTCAATAAATGTATTAATGGAAGCAATGATTGTCAAATAAAACCGGATTTCGCTGAATTTTTTTAATGATTGTAGTTTTAGTTTTCATTAAATTTCATTTGCCTTATGGTGATACTGATGGTTTATAGTCATGCAACTATTCCGCGCCCTGTTTCTGTTACTATGGTAATATGCCATTTCTCTCTAGTTCAGTATTTAGTCAGTTGTTGGGTATGGGCGAATAAGCTCTATATAATAATGACACACAAGTATTAGGATAGCGATTGTAAATTTTACGAATTCATGCTATATTTCTTCTCCAGAAAACATTACAATGTTAACTCTGATACTGAAGCAGAGGAATTGTCACTATGTCCATTCCTTCCTTTACTGAATGGTGGGGCTCTGGAATTCTTTCCCAGTATGAGCGCAAACCTAGGGTAGTCAAGGTTTAAAATTTATTCTTTCTCTGATAATAGTGATCCGTCTGATACAATGTGTTTCATTTCTTTTTCACAACAGCTCCACACACTGCTTGTAGTGCATCCAGCTCTGTTTTATGCTTTTAGTCTGAAAGAATTTGAACCTGCATCACAGAAAATAATTTTCAGTCATCGGGTTGAAGCCTTCCCTTATTGGTTGAGATATTTCTTGGCCCAACTCCAACTTGTTCACTTTCTTCACCTATAGGTTATCGAATAATTTAATCTTCTTATTATCTAAAGATGTCTCATTATTAATTTAGCGTTTAACTTTTATTAATTTCTATTGTTTTTTTAGCTAATTCCTCCCTACAATTATTCAACGTATATTTGGTATACCTGTATTTGGTATTTGTACATTTAATTGCAGGCGGAAAACATGTTTGCATTGCTTGTTCCATATATCGGATTATAAATAAATTCATTTAATGAATTTACTTATAATCATATAGTGGAGAATTTCAAGTACTCAGTGTCTTTACATACATTTGCTCCACTGTTTTTATGGTAAATATGAATTTCAGTATTCAAGATTTTCCACAGTCTATTCTAAATGCAATCATAATTTTACTTTCCTTCATTTCTAATCTTGCTAATATATTTGTCGTTCTGTTCAGAATATTATAGTGAAGATTTATTACTCTCACAGCCAGATTACAGTAGCCCATTATCTATGTTTTATTTACATCTCTTTTCACTTTTCATCTAATACTGAGTAAGTTATTAGTCTCTAACTATCTGTAAGTTTTTGTTCGGTTTATTTCTCTGTGTTTCCTCTTTAGCATTCTTAAAAACGGAATAACAACAACAACAACAACAACAATAATAATAATAATAATAATAATAATAATAATAATAATAATAATAATAATAATAATAATAATGAAAATCCAGTGCAAGATTGATGTCTTGCAAAGTGCAGTCTTAATGGGCACAGCGCACATCTTAAGGAAATGCTCCGGTACATTTTTATCTGCACTGTGTTAGGAAGGAATAATAATAATAATAATAATAATAATAATAATAATAATAATAATAATAATAATAAGAAGAAGAAGAAGAAGAAGAAGAACAAGAAGAAGAAGAAGAAGAATTTGGAGCATGTGAACAGTAAAGATCGTGCCTATAATAATTGGTGCTTTGGGAAGAGTAAGTCAGAATATAGACAGATAGTTGGAGGAGACTAAACTAGATTACCCACTAGAGCTCCTACAGAATGCTTGTCTGTTAGGGACAGCAACAAATATCAGGAGGGTTCTAAGCACCGTCGAAAACGTGTGGATATTTTAGGTTACAAGTAATAACTTGCTACACATAAATCCAAAACCAAATGTGACCTTTGTTTCTATAATAATAATAATAATAATAATGATAATAATAATAATGATAATGATAATAATAGTTGGATGCAACGTTTTAGCACCTATATATATATATTTTTATTGCCCTCAAGGGGCTAAACAGAGAGGGGACAACCAAGGACAGACAAAGGGTTTAAGACGATTACATCGATTCTAGTGCATAACTGGTACTTATTTAATACACCCCGAAGGGATGAAATGCAAAGCAGACCTCGGCGGAATTTGAACTCAGAACGTAAATACCGTTAAGCATTTCGCACTGCATGCTAACGTTTCTGGCAGCTCGCCGCCATAAAATGAGTAATTATTATAACGCTTAATCTAATTCTCAAATAATAATAATAATAATACCAATAATCCTTTCTATTATTGGCACAAGTTTTGAAGTTTTTTGTTGGTGGGGACTAGACGATTAAATCAACCCCAATCTGTAACTCGTACTTAATTTATCGACCCCGAAAGAACAAAATCCAAAGTCGACCTCAGCGGAATTTGAACTCAGAACTAAGGACAGACGAAATGCTGCTAAGCTCTTTCGCCCGGCGTGCTAACGATACTGCCAGCTCGCAGCGTTAATAATGATAATATTAATAATGATTTCTTTCATTTGCTACCAGCGCAAAGGATGAGGTGGACAATACAAAGACAGACATAATGTGTGTGGGTGTACATATAATGGAATGATATATAAAAAAAACAAAGTATACACACTATACATTAAAAGAAGTGAAATATATATAGTCGTTGGCACTCCGTCGCTTACGACGTCGAGGGTTACAAATGATCCGATCAACGGAACAGCCTGCTCGTGAAATTAACGTGCAAGTGGCTGAGCACTCCACAGACACGTGTACCCGTAACATAGTTCTCGGGGATATTCAGCGTGACACGGTGTGACAAGGCTGGTCCTTTGAAATACAGGCACAACAGAAACAGGAAGAAAGAGTGAGAGAAAGTTGGGGTGAAAGAGTACAGCAGGGTTCACCATCCCCTGCCGGAGCCTCGTGGAGCTTTAGGTGTTTTCGCTCAATAAACACTCACAACGCCCGGTCTGGGAATCAAAACCGCGATCCTATGACCGCGAGTCCGCTGCCCTAACCACTGGGCCATTGCGTTTCCACGTATATATAGTACAATAAGGGAAAGTACTATGATGGGTGGTGCTCCACTTACAGGAGCAGCACTAGGGATAATCAAGGAGCAATCATCCAACACCACCCTGAAAACCACAAATTAGTACCTTTTTCAACTCCTTTTCTCCGAATCACAGGTCTACAGTCAGAGTGGTACCATCCACTCTTGCCATTTTTGCAAATTTCACCCGCTCTTTCAGAAATTCACTCGAGGACAGCACATCCTTCTCCACCCACAATTTCCTTTTCAAGTCAAACTTGAAAAGTCAATGAGGGTTTTACCAAAAAGTAATGTCCCTTTCCTGATTCCTTTCAGCCTCGTCCACCAGACAACCTCTTTCGCCATATCAACCAGGCAAAGTAAAACTGCTTTGCCCACCCGATTGAAGAAAGGCGGGCGTATGTGCAATAATCACTACAGACTCGGACGACAGACGATCCTATTGCGCGAATGGTAGAGGACAGTGAACGCCTCACGATATTTTTAGGGCCAGGCGCCCAGTCTTGGTCTATGTTTAACCCAAGACTGCTGCTCCGTGAAAGACACGAGTTGTGGAAATATGTACCTGAAAAACGGAGCCCACACACATTCATCATCTAGAAATCGCTGCAGGAGGCGCAACCTGAGCACATGTCTGCGCATCAAAAGCCACGGTATGACTAATCCGCCACGCAGAAGGACCGACAGCAGATTCACCGTCTGACCATTGGAACGCTTCTCTTCCACAAAAACATGAACAAGAGACGTTCCAGCTTAATCAGGCAATAACTGGGGTAAGGCACGACGGTCAGACGATAAATGATAACGGAGGTGATGTAGGCCTTCACTACTTTTACGCGACCTTTCAAATACAGCTTCCTCTTAGCACGTTTCTGGGTAAGACTGGTCACCCTGTTCGTCCCCTCGTACCAGTTCTTATCCACCTAGAGGTCAGGACCAAACCAGACCCCGAGTAGTTCAACTGGTCCGTCGGTCCAGCGTTCGACGACACCATCTGACAGCACCGCTCTCACCGTCCAGGTGCCCAGTGGCAGATACTGCTCTTCCGAGTCTTAGTTTGAAAGGGATGCCTCTCAATTGTTCCAACTTTCGCAGCAGTGGCTCCGGAGCCTGCAGGTACAGTAGGGGTGACAGTGGGAAGCCTGACGTACCGACAGTGTGATGCTAGACAGTTCCGATAGATCACCATTTAGTGTGACCACCGAGCACGTGTAGCTGTGCATTGCAGTGATCCAGCCTTTGACAACGTGTACAAAATCAACCACTTTAGCAGGGCTTCCAGGTAACGGTGGTTGACCCGATCGAATGCTTTTGATGGATCAAAATTGATCAATGCCCCACCGAAGCCAGCTTGAGTCCCAGCCCCTCAATGATGTATCGCATAGGTGGAGGTTGTCATTGATGGTGGGGTTTGCGCAGCGTGGAAATGGTATTTAAACATAGCTGTCTGCTGACCATTGAGATTCGTAACTAAATCCACTACTGACGGTTACTGTACTCTCATTCTTAGATGAGGAAAAGCCTCTTTATGCCTTACTTTTTAGCCTCCTGCATTAACGAAATTGAGGATTGCTACTCTATTACAATTCTCAAACACTTCGAAATCCCTGATGGCTAGTGGTTATCTTTCTCATGTGCCCTAGAGTGCTCTTGATGCAATTGCATCTATAATCAAGATAGTAACTGGATAGAGCGCATGTTACCTAAGCGAATGTGGTGAACATGTACGTGCTGATTATGAAGATTTACAAATACCCGATCCATGTGTCGACTAAAATAAGATACATAGATAGGAGCTCAGATTACGGGAAGATAACTGTGCCGTTGCCTGAGCACAATGACTACAATAAATGGATCCACTATTTAAGCAGCTAATGACAGAAAAGAAGGCGTCAAATTTAGGTGCTTGTGGATGGGTCTCTGAAATATATTTCCCTGGTTACAATCACATTTATATTTAAGTTACTTGAAGTGTTTAATGAAGTGATGTAACATTAAAAATGAGTGGTAGGTCACTCTGAAAAGAGGATTTAGCTTTCTTAATCTAGAACGTACGCCAACATAATGAAATACTAAACCGTTGTGATAAACTGACCTGGCAATATCTTATAGAATGGAAAACTGACCATATTCACTAATTAGTGACAGTGACAGGGTTCTTAAATGATATAGACAGGTTATGATAGTTAGCAGAATCGAGAACAGAAGAATATCTTAACTGATGCACCAGTGTCAATAAACATATTTTACCACGTTATTCTACGACAAAATATCACTACTAAAATATAAGCATACGATATCATGAAAGAAATTAACTATGATATGAACGTAACTTTAAATTGGAATATAATACAAAACTTAATACGAAAACTTGTGCCCCAAATGGGGAAAAATAGAGACCGTCGCACGTATCAGCGCTGCATATCTTACTTGTCATTAATAAATTCTCTCTTATTATTCGATTACATTTTCACCCTATAGATATCATATGTGTTTCGCAGCACCAACATTTTCTCAGTATATTTCTCTCCAGTTCTTACATTTTTTCAGTTTCTCAATTGTTTGACTGGATGTTGAAAGAAAACTTGATCCTTTTGAGGGTGTAATGAAAATCCTTGTTAGGTTCCCTATTTAGCAAGGATTGATTTTAATGTTGAGGGCACGTAACCGGTTTGGATTTCCTTGTGTTTGGAATATTTTTTATAAAATCTAATCATTAACATTGAAGTCTACCAAAGGTTGTCTGGAATTGTGTGGACTTTTCTCTTACTAGTATATAACCATTTGTAAAACAGTCATCACTTTTGATGTTCATGACTACTTGCAGTTTTGGTGGATGAAATATTGCAACACAATGTAATTGATATTCATATAATGTCCAGGGCGCATGGTATAAAGTTGTGTACTGAACTCAACAGCCTAATAAATCAAACAATTTGCTTTGAGATACAGGTTCTAGGTTTCAGATGTGCTCAAAAGTGATGTGACATGCCACGATTGTTCGAAGTCATCTTTAGTAGAAGAGGGTTTTATGAAGATGCTGCAAATGTATGGTGATATGAAGATATGTGTTTGCTCTGACTGTCATCGTTTTTGGTATACCGATATAAGACCAAAAAACTTGTAGTTGTTGGCATACTGGAACTTTCTTGATCAACTTCAATGAAATAAGTATTAGCGTTTTTGTCGCCATATTGTAAATTTACAAGCTTTGGTCGTAGATGTATAATTAATCAATTTAATCCGCTGTAGGTTTAAAAGTCATTCCTTTAATTTAGAATGTTAACTCTACGGCTGATTAACAGTTGATCTTCATTAGAACAACAGGCAACACATAGAAAGCCTGGTGGGGTGAGGGCATAACTGTGTTTCTTATCACTGGTGATGTTTAATTTAGGAGATAGTTCCCCTCGGAATGACATTAGACCTATCATTCTATAATAGCACGATTGAACCATTTAGTTGGAGTGCGCTGAGTATAAAGATGGCGCAAGTATTTTGCATCGAATGGAGCTCATTACTGCGTAAAAAGGTTCGAGCAGCTCATATAAGTTAAAAATGATAGGGATTGGATTCCCATGCTCTCCTATATATTGTTTGTGACTAAACAAATATTCGTGCATACATAAGTACATAAAATCATACATATATAAGTACATACATGCATAAATACATATATACATACGTATGAATATATATATATATATATATATATATATATATATATATATATATATATATATATATATATATATATATATATATAAAGAAGTTTGAAAACGCCAATATATAAAAAAATTAATTTTAATTTAACATGTTTCGGTTCTTGTAAAAACGAATCTTATCAAAAATATATACTTAATAAAATGAAATTAAATGAAAAGTTCATAATTGTTCCTTACTGGTGTCAATAGTCCACGTGGGGGCATTTTTTTGTTGGTTGTAGTAGTAGTAGTGTCCCTGCTGGTAATGGTAAACGGCAGTGACCTCTGTCCGTGTCAGTAGCAGTAGTTAATTAGTTGTATATATATATATATATATATATATATATATATATATATATATATATAAATAATAATAATAATAATAATAATAATAATAATAATAATAATAATAATAATAAATGCGCCCTTTTTAAAGCCTAGCCAGGCTCATGGGCCCGGTTTTCCGGTTTCAATGGCGCATGTGTTCCCCAAATGGACGGGACGCCAGTCCATCGCAGCGTTACTCATTTTTGCCAGCTGAGTGGACTGGAGCAACATGGAATGAAGTGTTTTACTCAAGAACACAACGCGTCGCCCGGTCCAGGAATCGAAACCACAAACTTATGATCATGACGCTGACACCCTAACCACTAAGTCACGCGCGTGGTTATATACATAGCAATGAGAAACTGGAGGGGAATACATATTCCCCTCCATTTTCTTATTGCTATATAAATTTAGTGTAAAGACCCCATTTTAACCGCACTAACTCATTGCACTTGGTATAAAACTAGTGTAACAACAGTTGGATACCCTCCCTGCAGTATATTGGATAAATATTATCCCTTAGTGGGTTGGATCCTCAAACCCTAACTCTCTTGGATTATATATATATATATATATATGCGCGTGTATTTTCCTTTTGTCTTAAGTAAGGGTTCTATTTCTATGTTCCAAAGCTATGCTGAGATACATTTTCACGTGCTATTGACACCGTTCGATGATGAGATACGTCCATTGATACCAAAACAATGCAGGCATGCTATAAGCAGTCGGTGTCGATGCAATCACCAGTTTGCCTGCACGCAATTTTCTAATCTTGTGTCTATCTTGGAAGTTATTCTTATACTTTTTGCTATCTTATTTTTCGCTTGATTTATTTTATTTCATCTTCGGCTGGTTTTCAACCAGATACCTAAGCAAATATAGATCAGATAGAGATACCTCATGAGAAGGTGAGCAGTTGATGTCAGCAGAAATATTCGAACCTTGTAGGTTGTTGGTTTCCATGGAAGCTGGTTAAAACATTTGTTTTTATCCTTCTTGACCATTTTCAGAGCAACTGTAAAAAAGGAAAAAGCTATGGGTTTTAATTGCCACACCTTAGGTATCTCAAACTCAAGGTCCTTGTATTTGGATAGGTTTTCAAATTCTTTTACTAAGATGTTTCTACCATCATATACCGTCATATCAATTAACAGGTGCGTTTTGTTTTGTCTTAGATCTTTGATGATAATGTTTAGCCTGTTAGCATATTTTGACTGTCTGCATGTATCCTATAATCCTATAGGATGGTAATATTCTCTTCCTCAGTGACTGGCTTTGGGTAGTATTCGTAGCGGTTCTTCGTGTGCGGATTGTCATAGTGATGGCATTTGCTCCAGGGCAAGTTGTGGCCAACTTGATCATGCCTGGCTTTATATTATATATGCAACCGGCAGCAATGGGTTCGATTCTCCCACGTTTGTCATCGTGAAGTGTAGATTTTATGTTTGCCTCTTTGTGCAAGACACTAGCTTGACAGCTCCGAATGAAGAGACTCTTATCTTGTGCCGCTAAAATAATGTTTTTATGTTTTGCCTTTCAAAACAGTGCTCTTCAGCGTCTGATGAATTCTTTTCATATCCTCATCAGTTTCCTCAACTCATTCGAGGCATTACTCATGTCATGCTATGGGAATTCTTGACATCCTGTTTAATGTCAGCAGTTTCCTGGTCTTTATGCCCATACGTTGGTATTCACTCATATCCCAATTATGACATTAAGGCTATACTGGACAACTGGTGCCACCAAGGAGTTTATAGCTTGAAGTCTATTATTGGAGTTCAGCTCATTATTCAGGGCCATTCTGATGCGTCAATAATATTCTCTCTTGGTCTTTTCTTTCATTCACACATGTTGAATCCCTTCCCTTTGAGCTGTAGTTTACAGCATTTGAATGTAACTTTTGCACGCCTAACTAGGGCCAAATTCCATATTGATGTCATCACAGATTTTTTTCATAGCTATTATTAACCCTTTGAAGTAACTTTGGTCTTTTGATTATAGTTTCATATCATCCTTGTGGAACAACTGAGAGGTAATCTTCTCAATCCGTTCGTATCAGTAATTTGTTCTGTTTGACTTGTGGGACAAGGGACTAACGAAAAAACAGAAGAAAATTTAGGGGAGAGTGAACCACCTTGGAATACTTCGCGATCTATTTTCATGAATTGAGATACATCCAAGCCTTTCATAAGTTTGAGAAACAGCTGCGTGTTCCAAGTCCCATACTAAGTGGACGAAAGACTTTTATGAAAGGAAAGATCTTGTATATATTTAGTACCTTTGAATATCCAAGTATGCCGATCTCTGTTCAACGCGTTACGAGAGTCAATACATGCTCTACTAAGATATTGATTTTTGATGGGTAAATTTCGACTATCACACGATTTGTTAATAGCTGCTCTTTGCATCAGTATGAGTTTTTTGCACCCATTTTATTTAAGAGGAAGGGTATAGTTTTGATCGAGAAATGGTATATCCTTTCGGCGAAAATAGATATAAGTATTTTATACATAGCTATCCTACAAGTGATCAGCCTATAGTTTTTTGGTTCTTTGTTTCGCTCATTTTAGGGTGTAGGTATGTCATCCATAATAAGAGCCAGTATGGAATATTCTCGGGGTTTCTGATGATATCAGAGAAACATCCATTTAACTGGCAATGTAACGATGAGAGGCCATAAAATCAGAACTTTGTGTGGGTTTTTCATATCCAGGAGACTTCGACTTATGAGCTTTCGTTAGAGCTACGGTAAGTTCCTGCAATGCAATATCCTGCCATTCCACTTTCGCTGAAATTATTATTATTATTATTATTATTATTATTATTATTATTATTATTATTGTTCAGTAGTTTTATTTTTATAACGTGCTTTCACTTCACTACCGAGCGCAGCTCTGTGCGCCTTGGGTATGTGCTGTGGTTTGCTGTGGTGCTCTTATGTTTACTGTATTGAAAGTGTTTTGCGTAGAATGTGTGCAGTACCCAGTAGTGCAATTTTCTGTATGTTATATATATTTGTAAGTCCTGCTATTTTTGTTATGTATTTGTCTGAATATTTTTTTATTATACCTAAGACACCAACTATAATAGGAATTGTTTCTGTTTTTAGACTCCACATTCGAGTTATCTCTATTTCAAGGTCTTTGTATTTTGAAAGTTTTTTCCATTTCTTTTCGAGAAACGTTGTCATCTGCTGGTATTGATACATCAATTAGAAAGCATTTTTTTTCTTCATTATTATTATTATTATTATTATTATTATTATTATTATTATTATTATTATTATTATTATTAGTAGTAGTAGTAGTAGTAGTAGTAGTAGTAAGGCAGTGGGCTAGAAGAATCGTTAGCACGCCAGGAGAGATGCTTATCAGTTTTTCATACGTTTTTATGTTCTGAGTTCAAATTCTGCCGAGGTCAACTTCGCCTTTCATCCTATCGGGTTCGATGAAATAAGTACTATTTGAGTACTGGTGTCTATATAATCGACTTAACCTCGCCCCAGAATTACTGGCATTGTGCTTAAATTTGAAATTATTATTTTCATTATTAGTTTTCTTTTAAATAGCATCCATAAATTAAGATTTCAACTCAAGAGATTGTGTAAAAAATGAATTGTGAAGTATTCTGTAATGACGTCATTAAAGGAGAAAATTCAAGGCGTGAGTAAATAGATTTCATAAATTATTCTTATCTCGAATAATAAATATAATAAATATCACAGACAACGGCAAAGAAAAAACGATATGAACAATAAGGATATCAACGATAGAAATCTAGCATTAACCATTTCTAATGAATTGCACTATGTGTTTCAATTACATATTTAGATAATGGAGATACCTGATAGGTTTAGTAAAAATGTTTAAAAATCTGACTTTACTCTTATTAGCTTCGTGTTTTGTAACATAATTTAATAAAAATAATTGTTTATTTATAAGTTTGCAAAATGTTTTTCTATTGTATATTATTCAATATATGTATGCAGGGGAAAAATAAATGAAAAGAAATGTGTCTCTTGCTTATTCAGCAATTTATTATCTTTCTACAATTTGCAGACAAAACTAGAAAAGCATTGGTACGAAGAGCAACATATGTCATCTGCCACTTTAGCTAAACTACCTCACGGATATCTTTCAACTCAATTTAAAGGACGGTAGTGGATGTCTTAAGGCTTAAATCACGGAACTCCTCAACTACGGACGACGGATGAAGCAGTTATTTCCTCTAATGATAGGTTGCACATCAGCACTTTGAGAACGAAGTTTCGATGATCAGTGGAAAGCATGTCACAGCAGATACCTCTTTTTTCTCACGTAAGCATAAAAGATTTAGCTCGTCCGAACACTTTTAACACTATTCAGGTTAAAAGACTCCAGATGTTAGGAACAGCCAGTAGAAACGTGTTACAGTTGAATGAAATCATTCAGTTTAACATGATAGCCAACTGTACCCCACCATAACTACAAGGGAGGGCAGGGTGTTGGAATTCACTGACGGTAGCTCTAAAATTGCATCTATATGGCTCGTACATGGAGTTTGTGACACAAGCAACTACGATGCACTCGCATGCATCGATGAGAAGGAAAGCTGTCGGTGATGATAGCGACTTAGGCTAGACACCGTAGTTAAGTTGTAAGATAGTCCGAGATAGCCTGGATATTGGTTAAGGAATGACTGCATACGCGTGTTAATGGAACAATTGTTACATTGATGGATTAACTACATGCAGGGAACATCGCTGCCATCGTGAATCCACACCGAATTCGTAGTCTACATTAGATTCATGTGTGTTGCGGAGTTACTCGAAGAGGAAAGCATATTTCAAGGAATAATTTGCTATATGTGCTAGCAATGACAAGTTAGACTCTGACTGGAAGCCAAACGCGTATAAATTTAGCTTGGTGTCTCAAGGAAGTTTAGTTTGCTGTCATTCAATATCTTTGAAAATGGCGTAGCAAATAAATTCGTAAACAACAACGACTAGTGGTGACGTATTCATAGAGATGACTTGAATAGAGATAGCATAAAGAATTTCGCTGCAAACTGAAATTTGAAAAGAACGGAACAGTTTTTCCTCGCCATAAGGGTGCAATTATAATTAATTGATTGAGGTTTATTGACTGTCCTTGATAGAGTTTCTCATCTGCTTTCTCTATTGCTTTCGACAGGTTTTAGGAAAATTGTTCAGCCAAGAATATGGGAACTACACATTGAACTTTATCGCACTTTGGTCACGATAAATGGAATACGATGTACAACCTCTGTCACATAGTCACACATGATTTTAACATTGCCACTAGCTTAGGTATTTCACTATATGCTTTATTAGCAAAACGCAGGGTAAAGTGCAAAACCTTTGTTCAATTTTTAACACATTGTTCTGCTATTTGACTATAGTGTATGGTTCACATGATGCGGTGACCTGCCTCCAGCAAAATTATAGGCTGTCCGACATAGAGAGCCATGCCCTATTTAGCATCAGTTTCATTGACGTATGTTATGCAGCGATATATATGACTGACGAACGACAAACCAGTGTGTGTAGAGTTTGCTTGTTTTCATTGATAAAAATACGGAACATATTAAAATATTGCTTTCGTTTGTTTTCAATTTTTTTTCTTTCACTTAAAAATGATAGCAACACACAGTAAGCACACGTACATACACAGATGCTCAGACACGCACATAAACATACACACATACACACACACACACACACACACATACACACACACACACACGCAAATACACGCAAACTCATACACATAAATATATATAACCTATATATCATTTCAACAATATTGATACATGTTGCGGTTCACTTTTTTTTACCACTCTAATATTTATATATACAAGATTAAATAATGACGTTGAAGGAACTTGTGTAAACATTATCATGTCTTTGCAATAGATAAATATAAACTATCACTTTGTGTTATGAAAACCCTGCACTTTTATGGCGCTAGCTTATTTGCATCGTTTTTTATGGTAGGGAGAGATATGTATTCTAAATTCTGCATTAATATACCAAAGTGGATTAAAATAAACAAGAATATACGGTCAATTCTTGTAATACATAGATGTGGTTTAAAGTGCATAGCATTTCTGTAGTTCTAAAGTTTTATGTTCCTGATGTTGCTATTTCAAGTACGTTTATAATTTTACACAGAAAATGCATTTAATCCTATTGTTGCTGGGTTTATTAACCGTCAGGATCCACTAAGCATATTTCATTTAGAAAACGCTGGAAGATTAATATCCAAACAACCGTGCTTATGTATTTATGACAAAGTGGATAAGTTTAAACATAAACTGTTTAAAATGGATGGATTCGTAACATAAAACGTGGAGCAGGTTCAAGCTGGATAGTATAAAAGAGTTTAGTAGTTTTCTCTTTATTTTCACATATGATATCCCCAGCAGTGAAACGCGGGAACAATTCTGCGTTGTATATAGTTTACTGCTTCTGCGAAAGAAAATCCTTAATGTGTATTCCGCAAACACATCGTTTAATAAAATCTATACATTTCTATTAAGGCATCATTTTAACCGATTTTCTTCATCATTACATGCAATATTCTTGATATGATTCATATGTTCAATACTTAAGGTTCCACCAACATTGGATTTGCAGACAGTCTCTGGTTATATACAGTTCAATATTGACATATTTCAATGACAATGCGATAGATAAACGCTTGACTTAATATTGAAGGCGTATATATATATATATATATATATATATATATATATATATATATATATCAATTTATATGTGTGTGTATATATACACAGATACACAAACATATATCACATGTATATACAAATAAACACAGAAACATATATATATATATGTGTGTGTGAGTGTGTGTGCGCGTGTGTGTGTGTGTGTGTGTGTGTGTGTGCATGCATGTATATACGCGCTCACACAAACACACACACACATATAATGTATATATATTTGTGTCAGACAAATATTTAGAATGAAGCATTTATGTCCCTCTTAAACTATACCTATCTTACAGAAATATTTCTGCTACGTATATAGAAAACACTCCACCCTTGTGTTTAATACCACGGGAAAACTGCTTGTTGCCCCTGATGTGCTTAAGCTCTAGTAAAAGCCGTCTCATCTACAGACTCGCACCAGCAACTTAGAACTCCACGTGTGGCACTCGATACAAAGTTTCTCAGTATATCATGCCGCAACCTGCTTAAATTCCTGTCAAAATCCCGTCTTACTTTATACATAAAAGAATAAATTAAAAGAAATAGTACCTCTGTCACTTTTGGCTTTGACGGTAAGTACCTTGATTTGCTGAATAGAAGCATATAATCCTAGAAGCCATCTTAACTTTATTACAAATTTGCCACTTCATCCGAATATCTACTCAGATAGACTTGTCCTAAACGTCTACGGAATGTTAAGTCATATGTACTTCAGTCAAACTGCTATTATATATATATATATATATATATATATATATATATATATATATATATATATATATATATATATATATATATATATATATATATATATATATATATATATACGTGTGTGTGTATGTGTGTGTGGGCGCGCGCGTGTGTGTGTATGTAAAACATATATATAGATACATATACATATATATATATATATGTATATATATGTATGATACATATATGTATATATATATATATATATATGATACATATACATATATATATGTATATATGTGTATATATATATATATATATATATATATATATACATGTATGTATATGTATATATAT
>NC_142934.1:48622394-48667394 GCF_046866305.1 Octopus bimaculoides
CGAGCCTTCATTCTTAGGATTATGTTCTGAGATTATTCTTTATCCTCACCAACTTTGCCGAATTTTGTTAGGTGCTTTACTAGCTTTTCTTGCCATTGTCTTAGCATAACATTCTGCAACTCCATTTTCACGTGAGAGTTTTACTTTTTATTACGTCTTAATGCTATATCGTCATTCTGTCATCTCACAATTTTCTTTTACTTCTTCCTTACGTTTTTACATAGCTGTTGGATACTTTGAAGAGTATAAGCAGTTTTGTTTTACATTTCGTTTATGATTTGATACTATGTGTATTACTTTCCCAAAGCTTTCGTAATAATCTTTGTAGTCCTAAAGTACAGATTTTCTTATTAGCTTTGTAGTTGGAGAAGGATCCTTATTTCTTACATTTATTTAAGAGGAATATATGTATATAGCTTCGCTTGTTTGGTGTTGTATTCTAAATTCAGATTCGAATTTGCTGGATGACTATTGTCCGGCTGCCCTTAGAACAAAAACTTTTCAGCGGTATACCTCGAGTATCGATAAGTATTATCATATGTGTTTTGGCTATTTCTGTTTTAAGTGATGCAATGCGTCTGCAATATGTCCTTTTCATGTTTAGCTTCATATATATGTTGTGCTGTGTTCAGTTCACCGATTTGATAATCTGCGATACTATATTTATTACAATGTTAATGTTGTTTACTAATTTCTATCTCTTCAATGCTGCTTTTCTGCATTTTTCTAAACCGTATTCCAGAATAATTTTTTTATTGTTTATCTGTGTAACGTCAATAGTTTATCATCAGTAGCGTCGATTTCTATCCGGAAAAGAATTTCTATTTTACATGCCATCTCTATAACTACTACTACTCCTACTACTACTACTACTACTACTACTACTACTACTACTACTACTCCTACTACTACTACTACTACCACCACCACCGCCGCCACTACTACTACTACTACTACCACTTGTTAGTCCTCCAGTGTTTTATTTTGATTTCTTTGTTTTCTAGATAATATGTGCCCAATGTTTGTAATTTTCTGTATACTGCAGTTATCTGTAATTTCTGAAAAAAAATCCAGTTGGGTTCAAATCCATTCAATGATTATTTCTGTTTTCATTTCTCACCATTTAGGTAACTCTACTCATAGATCTTTCTATTTGGATAGTTCCTCGATTTAGTTGAAGAACACAAATTATCAGTTTTGCCTTTCGTCCTTCCGTTTGTCGATAACAGAAGGTGATTCGGAGAACAGTAATAAAATTAGGTCGAAGAGCTTGGTGTATTTTTCCTGCTGTTTGTCTTTTGTTGTCAAGTTCCACTATAGCTTACTCGGATAATCGACTGAATCAATCGCCTACTTTATCAACACAAATTAATCCTTGGTTTCATTTAACTAAGACTACATTCGTGAAAACATTAGGCTCAAGTTTCTATCTTGATGATACCTCTCAAGCTGCCTCCCCACAAGCTCAGTGACTCTATAATGTTTATGACTTCCACATTTACTTATGACTAAAATTGTAATGACGTTTTTGGTTCTTGACGCACTCATCTCGAATAAAACATTACTTATTCTCACCGCGTAGGAAAAAAGTGAAAAGTTTAATGTTATAATTTGAAATTTGCGAACAAATGTAGCAAACTATTATGCAATAACATGCTTTTATTTTTAAAAGTATATATATATATAAGCAACAAGGATATCCTGAGCTAATGCAGTACGATCGTTTCATGCCACTCCATCTAATTGAACAATGTAAACATTACATGAAATATAAAATGTAGTACAATCTTCAGCTGCACAAAGACATAGAAATTTAGAAATATAATGAAATTAAATTTGAACAGAAGGACATATTTTTATAATTAAATCTAAACTCTCCAAGTAGAAAGGAAGGAGGAACACAAAAAAACATTTTGACTTCTATTCCTCCTTTCTATTGGAGAGTTTAGATTTAATTATAAAAATATGTCCTCTGTTCAAATTTAATTTCATTAAATTTCTAAATTCCTATGTCCTTGTGCAGCTGAAGATTGCTCTACATTTTATATTTGATGTAATGTTTACATTGTTCAATAAAATGGAGTCGCATGAAACGATCGCACTGCATTACCTCTCGAAAACCTTGTTGCTTATTTTGACTATAATCACCTTATTTTGAAACTGTTTGGATAATACCATACTAAATTCTGGTGCCTAAAGTTAAGTAACCTATTCACCTGAATCTAAATTTATATATATATATATATATATATATATATGTAATTATGTGTATTTCTTCTATCTTAATGAATAAAAATTCTTCTGATAGAATAAATGGGTTAATAGAAACCAATGTAGCAAAGAAAACAAAATAACTGTGGTTAGCTCCTGTTTTTAAGGCAGGAACTCCTTGAAATTTTGGGTATTTGAGTATATTTAAGAGTTTAAGGATTGGAGAAAACGCATGTTATAATTGCATACTTTATTCCTACATATGTTTCAAAGGATTACAACCCGTGTGATCCATAGGGATCTTTGATATTAAAATTGTAACCTTCTCATCAGGGAAAGCATGGGAATCATCTTAAACGTAAGACATTGTGACCGATTATAATCGCTTACAATGTCTTACGTTTAAGTTGATTCCCATGCTTTCCATGATGAGAAGGTTACAATTTTAATATCAAAGATCCCTATGGATCACACAGGTTGTAATCCTTTGAAACATATGTAGGAATAAAGTATGCAATTATAACATGCGTTTTCTCCAATCCTTAAACTCTTATATATATATATATATATATATATATATATATATATATATATATATATATATATATACATATATATATATATATACATATATATATAATATATAACACATTTTTGATGTGGCCCCAAAATTATAATGGAATTTCTAAAATTTCCGTCATAAGATGTTTAAATTCTCTACACACCGATATATGCCTTATAGGATACCTTCTGAGAACCACTGATTTATAAGTGTAAGTGATTTGTAAGGTTGTAATCAGTCTTTGGAGACTGATATTTCAGTTAGGAGCTATTTTCTTCACGATTTGTCTTTGAAAACAGGGTTAGTTTCCGAATTCCTTTGATCTGACATCTTATGAATTTTCTAATATCCTGATGTACGGTAACTCCATAATTCTCACAAACATTTACGAGGTAATTATCATCAGAAATTCCTAGATGTCGAACTATCATTATCATACTGATATATCCGGACCATTGTCACCATCTAGATGTTCTTGTCACAATTTTAACGTCCTTGTCCCCTCCCGTCTTTTCCAAGTGCCTTTCTTTTGCAATGTTATTTTCGTGATTTCGAACCAAAGTCTTTCATAAATCTATAAAATGGAGATTATTCTCATATTATTGCCCATCTACGGGTTATACTCGTTTTAAGTATTAACCAAATTGTGATACTGTATCGTCATTTCACATAAACTGGAGTTCATAGGAACTAGTTAATCCAGTTTGTGAAATGAAACACACAAATCCATCTACAAGACTTTATACTAAATCAATGCTCATGTTTCTTTACGCGATAGTTGGATATTCAGTTCATGCAAATAAGGAGGGCAGGTGATTAGCCAAATTGTATTGACTGGTAAACCAAGATAAGGACAGTAGATCAAATACATCTGTATGTAACCTTCTGTGAACCTTGATCACTTCTTTGCTGTTGCTTCATAAAACTAACATGATTTCCAAACTCCGATTATGTCATAACTGTGTACAACATATATACATTTTGGGTTAAGACAAGACAGTCAGAAACAGTATAATTAAATGCTTCGTCGTCGCCTCCACGTATTCTGCAGTTAATAACTCTATTCTACATCATTACATGTTTTCGGTTGTTTCATGAGGGAATGCTTTCGTTTTGATCTGCAGTAAAACATGCTTTTGTGTTAGCTTCAATTTTTGCACTACTACTACTGCTGCTACTACTACTACTACTACTGCTGCTACTACTACTACTACTACTGCTGCTACTACTACTACTACTACTAGTAGTAGTAGTACTACTACTACTACTACTACTACTACTACTAGTAGTAGTAGTAGTACTACTACTACTACTACTACTACTACTACTACTACTACTACTACTACTACTACTACTACTACTACTACTAGAAGTAATAGTATGAGTCTCCAGGCTTTCCATTGCCTTGCAGCAAAAATGTCTAAAAAAATCTAGCTTCATTTTTTACTTATATATGAGAAAGAAATTAAATGAGTTCTTATTTGATGTAAATGCTAGAAAATTATTTCTATTTTTCTTTTTTCTTTTTGTGATGTTACAACAAGCTGAAAGGAAATATGATACATGCAACATGAAAAGAAATCTAAATATATAACAATCGTCATATATTTCAAATTCTTTTTTATACCTCGTATATATATCCATAATCATATATTCATACAGATATACTTGTGCGCATATAAACATACTGTTTCCAACTGAAGCACAAACCATATCGATATACTTATGTATAAATACATGTACATACATACACACACGTACACGTACACACACATATATATGCCCATATATCCCTGCGCGTGTGTGTAAAAATATAAGTTTACGTGTGTGTACGTGAGTGTGTGTGTGTGCGCGTGCGCGTTTGTGTGTATGAGTGCGAATGCGTACAATCACGAATGTACACATATATATGTATATATAGGTATATATATGTATATATATATATATATGTACATATGTATATATACATACATACATATACACACACACACACACACACACACACACACACACACACACACATATATATATATATATATATATATATATATATACGTATAGATATATCGAAAAGAAAGGCAAATTAAGCAGTTGGATATTTGTTAAAGCTAAATGAAAATCTAGCTATACAGTTGTGCATATCATTCAAAACACCATCATACAATCAAACATGTTAGGTAATAACAAATGTGTTATCTGATACGAATATCCATTCCAGGTTACCGTTGGTTTCTCTTCAAATACACAAATACTCATATGAGAAGCTATCTTTCCTTTGAACATTTCCCGAGATTTCAGTTAACTTTGTAAATTATTCTTTATTTATGTTAGATTTTGAGATTAAGATACAGCTCACTTTAATAGTGCTACTGACGTTTGAAATACCAAGGGAACTCAACTAGTAAATATAAAAGCAATGTATCATACCCTACCATCATTATTGCACTAAAATTCTGGTTTAAGCAGTTTTCAAATAGTTCATTTCATATAGTTACTGGGCAAATACACTACAGCATTATCGATACTTTGCTAAAGCGTTTTACTACGTATGTCATTAACGGACAGAATATGAAGTTCTGCTGCACTAGACTTACTGATTTGTGATTATCCTGATTGTTATGTGCGTTGTCAGATCAGCAGTCATAATTATAATATGTAAAATTATACAAAGCAGATACTAATTTAATCGTACCGGAAAGGGACTAGAATAGAGACGGAAATGCGTTTTTGAATTCAGAGTGAAGAAGGTCCCAAAATAGCCCACAAGTTATTCTGTCATCTGTGGAGTTTAGATATAGAAAAAAAGAAAATTGAATGAATTCACATCCAGAAGTACTGCCTTTCTGCAAAGATTCATGAAAGGTCAACGAATTGGTCCAAGTGAGAGTGAATATATGTGCATATATAATACATACAAATGTTCACACGTTCACAACACAAAGAAATATAGATACATATACATAAACACATACATTTATATATATATATATATATATATATATATATATATATATATATATATATATATATATATATATATATATATATATATATATATATATATATATATATATATATATATATATATATATATATATATATATATATATGTATATGTATATGTATATATATATATATATATGTATTCGTTTGCATCTGTTTCACTATTTCATAATGTTGTTGAGATATATAATAGATATTGCATCATCATTTGCATGTATATAACATATTCATATATATATACAAGTATATACAAGTGCACTTAAAAATGTAATCTGCATTCTAATATTTAGAGCGATTCATGGAATTTCGAGCAGTTTGTCATAACTTTTTAAATATCTCACTCAGATCCCAAATTAGACAAATGAGATCACTAGCGATCTCATTATTCCCGTACGCCTGTGAGACATGGACACCGACAGCAGAAGTCGAAAGAAGAATCCATGCTGCAGAGATGAAATATTGCAGGAGACTTTTGGAAATATCATACAGAGATCATACAGAGAAATATCGTACAGGATCTCTGTATGGACCCTATTGCCTTCCTTATTCTTTTGAGTTCCTAATTTGTGAGGAGCTGAAAAGAATAAGGCAGGCAGTAGGGTCCTATGAAGAACTTCTTACCACAGTAATGAAACGCAAGCTCAGGTGGTTTGGCCATGTTAGCCGCTCATCAATGTTGGCCAAAACAATCCTTCATTGGAAGACGACAGGGACAGGTGGAGGGATCTCGTCGCAAAGAAATCAGTTGTGCCCCACCAGGCAGCCAGAAGGAAGTTGACTCAATGTATAATAAAGATGATAGATGTATTCAGTGTGTTGCCACATATAGTTTGCTTTAAAAAAGCAATGAATGTAGACCAATACGAATTCAGAGATAGTTGCTGTAGATAAATGTAATAATGTCAAAACATCAATAACGTAAAATCATAACAAATATAAAGTCAAGTGTCAGAAAAATATTCAAAAAGGAATTAATGTGAGTTCAGTTTAATTCTTTGGATCGTTATTATCAATAGACGTACATATACCAGTTTACATACATACATACATATAACCTATTATAAATATACATGCATACATACGTGCATATATTCATACATATAAACATACATTCATGCATTCATACATTCATAAATGCATGCGTACATATACTAGAATAGCTTCTAGTTGCACAGACTACTCTTATTACCAAGAAAAATGTAGCCAAAATCTATAGGCTCATAGCATGCGTGAATGTTATGTACAAAATGTACACAGGCTTTATGAACATGTTTCTCGAAGCCCATTACCAAACAAATGGTGAGACAATTGATTGAACAGGCAAGAGGAATGACAGAAGCCTAGGGCTATGCTGAACAGCTCCTCATTAACAAAGCTAGGCTTAAGGAAGCCAATCAACATAGTTGCAATCTCTTAATATGGCTAAATTACAACAAGCCGTTCGACCCTGTGCCTCACTCATGGATGATATAATATCTACACTTTTCGAAAATACCAGCTTTTATAATAAATGCTAATGACTGATCACAGTGTGATCCACAGTTATCACTGACATCTAATAAAGCAACTCCTACTGTTACAAGCAAAATATCTGCAGATATATTCCAGGGTGATAATTTATCTGTAATGCTGTTTGTACTGTCAGTGAATCCCCTGTCAGACCTGATAACAAAATGCCAAGGCTACCTACCGGGATACGCAGAAAATAATAAAACTAATGTCACCCATGCATTCTTTGTTGATGATCTAAAGTTATATTCTGGCAACGTGCTCAAGATCAAGAGACAATTAGAATTAATCACTTTCTCACGAGACATGAATGGAGTTTGCAAAACATAAATGCTGATAGATGATAGTTAACTGAGGAAAGATTGTTGACAAGAGAGTGGACATATATATCAATGACTTGTCTATCAAAGAATGAAAACTACCAGTGTCTTGGAAACATTGCATACATTGGTACTGTGACAAAAGGCAGAATTGAAAAAATGGGTACATCTGTAGACTCCGGAAAATATGGAAGTCAGGGCAGCTTGTATTTAACAAGACCATATCTTCCAATTTTTTTGCCGTAGCAGAGCTGGTACTAATGACTGGGATATTGGGCAGGATGCATGATGAGACACGCAGCCTCGACATCAAAACCAGACCGATCCTGATTACCACTAGCAACTTCCCCATTAACAGTGGTTGCGAAAGCATGTATGATAGACGAAGTGATGGTGATAGAGATATAAGAATAGTAAAAACTACCTTTGAACGTGGTAATTTATCACTCAGACACCTGCTGGAAAGTAAACAAAGAAATGCGCACATTTCATGCATACTCAAAAGTGACAGCACAGCACATTGAAAGTTAGAGAAGAACTACTGTGCAGGTACTCTGAGGATAGAAATGTGTCGTGTGACGCAAAGGAGGCTTGAATTGCCTGCCGAAGCAGAAGCTAGGAGAGTAAGCATTAATCATACAAGCAAAAAAACTTATGCATGGCTACATACCACGTAAGCTAGAGGGCAACTACAGCATTGACAGGAAGTGTAGCCTATCCTGGAACTGTGATAGATACATGACAATTCAACTCGAAGAATATGCCTACGCTGTCCAGGAACAGCAGATAGCTACTAAATATGTGATAAACAAGACAGACAATGATATCAACAAACTTCCACGTTGTGGGAAAAGATGTCAGCTCTGATATACCAGCGTGGAAAGATATCACCTACATTATCAGCAGCAGCAGTAAGATGTTTACGAGATACTGGTTGCCCCCATTGCTTGATATAGCTGCAGAGAATATTCACATTGCTACGCGCAGAAATGAATCCCTTGACGTATACGTCAAAGGCATGTCAGAACCAGCATAAATTCACTCCTTTAAAGGCAAGGGATATTCGCAGAACACTCCAATAAAAACAGCATTTCGGTGAATATATCAGATCGGATATTGTTTTATGAGACAGGGAGGTCAGCCGCCCAGCTGATAGGAATACACCATCAGAATCTAGGAAAGAGAGAATATTTGCACCCTGACAATAAATTCTCATTTGAAGCTATCGTATCGTAGGTGTATAAGATTATGTACCAACAACTTTATTCAAAACCTAGACATAGTAGGCCTTACGAAAAAAAAAAGATGCATAAGACACTGATACGACTTCTCTGAAGATTTGTAAGACATTCCAATGATTCTCCACCTGAGGTCCTATAGATAAATAGGTGCACACTCTTGGATATATCCATTGACAGTTCAACCAACACCCACGCTCAACCGCATATTTACAAACACCGGGAAATCTTAACTCAAATTGTCTAGTCGTTTTGTTAGCAACCGGCTTGAACTCTCTTACGATCGTAAGTAACAATCAAAGAAAACCCACATGCGTACGTGCACGCACATATACATGCGTACTCACACACATGCATACGCAGACTCTCATACATGTGTACTCACACACTCACACACATATGCATGCATGCATGTATGTATGCATGTAAGTACTTATGCATGTATGCATAAGTGAAATGAAATGTGCTACATACTAATTAATCAAAGTGATGTACCGACAAGTTATTTCAGTAATGTAAGAACAGACAAAAACTGCTAACTTCACTTACTTTTATTTCCTCATACACATGAATGTGAATTTACCGGAATGCTCACAAGCCCTCTCTAACAAGTTTCCAGTTGCAATTCCTTAGCATTTCGAGTCGGGGAGCAAACGTCCACTGAACACATTTTGTAAATCTGTGTAAAGAGTTTCATTTCTTTTGTCGCAGTCCTTAATATGCCTTTCTTTTGTCTGTTTTCTTTCGTCTATACCACACACACACACACACACACACACACACACACACACACACACACACACATACACACACACACACACACACACACACACACAATTCATAAACGTAAGATAGAGCGAGAAAAGTATTAGAAAATAGACACAAAACTGAATTTCGATGTCTAATACAGAACGGAACACTAACTGATATTTGAAAGATGTTGTATTATTATTTTAAAGAAAAGGTTGCAGAAATTCGCTGATAGTTTTGTCCAAAAATAAATAGGAAGAGAATATGAGAGCTATTATATGTGTTTAAGGCTTTTGTTGCCGGATTCGGATATATCCACTCACTATTTCATCACGCTCACATGTGGGAAATAGTTTTATATACCAATTTGTCTTTTGTTGAGGAATGTTATGCTTGAAACTGTATTTTGTTGAGATATGATGTGAAGTTTGCTGAGCCTCTGTGGTTTGTAGAAAATACCAATTCTATATTTTGGTAGACATTTAAAGTCAATACTGAAATAAAAATGAAATTTATTTTCACAGTTAAAGTGTTTAATGGCTAAAATGAATCTTCGAAATATGTTATAGTATAGATGTATGCACTATCGAACATATTAAAAGCTAGTGAATAATCTATGTTTTTCACACCACGGAAGCACATTAATTATCCTATCCCTCAACAAAGTGTCGCATGATATGGCAGCAGCCGTCATGATACTTACCAAGAGACAGTATTTTGCTACCAAGCAACTGATGATGTACTAAGCTTTTGACAATAACCAGAACCAACTTTTCTCTGTTCATCGAAGTTTCAGGAAATAGGAAATAAACGCTGGAGGCGAAGAAAATGTTTACTAGAGTCTATCTCCAAGCAATAACAACACACTTTCTGCTTTTGTCTATCCCCCATCTCACACAAAACTCCAGACCTGATACATTTAATTCCACAATACACATGAACATGTCAAAATCTTTTCGAAAGATTTTATTTCAGCAGAGAAGAAGCCTTTAGCCCATAGTTGATCATATTTGTTATATTCTGCATATATTTTTACAAGGAATAATAAACGAAGTCAAGTAAAGTGCAATATAATCTAATTTGTAGGGTTTCAGATTTGCAAAATCCTTTGCGATTTGTACGTAGCTGATGTCAATATTTACTCTTTGTTATAAGGAGGAAGCATGACCGTGTATTGAAGTTGACTTAGTAAACATGTAGCTCAGAGTTAGTGTACACTTTCAACTCGATAATATGCACTCTGCCATAGATCCGTATAGCCGAGTACATTTTCAGTAGAATGTGGCAAATGATATATATACGGTATGTATATATATCGTGTATATATATACATATATAGCGCCATATCATCATGTTGAAACGTTAATCTCTACACGTATTTTGTTCTCCCTCCGTTTTTGTTTTTCGTTCTCTACTATTATTATTCCTCTTAATGCTTTCCGTCGAAGATCGTAGGCTCGAAACGTCAAGGACTTTTCAGTTTTTCCTGAGCGTTAAACAAATACACCTGTTTATTGTTCCTTCACCAGTCTGCGTCTTTTGCGCTGTGTAAATTTGAACTACACTCGCACGCATAGGTATGTCTATGCGCAATTAGAGATATAAACCAGAAAAAGACAAAAGGAATTGGCAGGACAAGGGGAGACACGATGGACAAAGAGCTGATGAAGAGGTCACAGAAAGTGTAACTGAAGAACTCTGACAGATACAATACTAACGCTAAAGCTCAGGTAAAGATCGAATATATAGTGCGTATGTTTAATTGGAAAAAGATGATATCGCCCCAAATATAAGAATATCTGTTTCATCACAGGATTTCAATTCAACAATTTTGAGAAAGGAATAGAAAAACGAATATATATATATATATATATATATATATATATATATATATATATATATATATATATATATATATATATATATATATATATATATATATATATATATATATATATATATACACACATATATATATATATACATATATATATGTATGTATGTATGTATGTATGTATGTATGTGTGTATGACAAAAAGTAATGATTGCCTCTTTTTATGCAGACAAAAGGGTTTATAAGACTGTCTACGTATAAGTTTACGTATGTGATGTGTATTTATATACGATGTCAAATCTACAGTCTTTCAATGAAATTCACAGTATCTGTTGCGCATCGAGTAATAGACACTCCATTCTTATCGCCAAACAACGTTTTGAACCAATGATAAGCTGGTTGGATAACAGTAACTTAATATTTTCCCCTGATTGTTATTCAGACTATATAAATATACTACATATTCATGCGGAATAATAAGTTGATAATTTCCTACCGTTTGCAGAGAAGTTTGGAGATTATAAACTACAAATAAAGTAATGCAAAAGAAATGTTTAATGAATTAAATATAATCATGGTTGTACAATATATGCTGCGAGATGTGTCCTTGAGACCTTATTTACATGCAAATATATATATCGTGCTGTGTCTACGAGCTACTTTGTTACAATTAAGCTCATTTTATATTCACATCATTATATAGCTGAGAAGTTCGATCCCAACTGTATTACTCACAACGATACAAGGTGTTTCGGCTTGAAACTACTACTACTACTACTACTACTACTACTACTACTACTACTACTACTACTACTACTACTACTACTACTACTACCACCACTACTGCTGCTGCTCTTCTTCCTCTGCTGCCACTGTTTCATAATTATTTAAGCTTTATGTTTTTGCAGAATTAATCCTTAACGTGACTACGTATATAAAGATACACACACACACATGCACACACACACACGCACACACACACACACACACACACACACACACACACACACACACACATATGTATTTCATATATGTATGTATTTCTTCAGTGACATTGTTCAAGACGTTCTTGAGATTTCTTTCATCATATAAAAGCATTGTTACTCCATGGTAACGCTACACCTCACTGTGATATTAAGAATTTAGTGACGATGGAAGAATTTAATAATTCTGATTTTTGTAGCCTCCTAACACAACTTAGGTAGTTCAGTCAATGGTAAGTTTTTCATTCAATTGTTGCCTGTAAGAGGCTGTATAGTAAGGATATTTGGGGAGAATTAATTATTGTGTTTGAAGAAGAGACGGGAAGTATAAATGTGGTTAGTCGAAGACACTTCAGTATCTACGAGTTTAAAATGTGGAGAACAAAATTTCTTTCGTATTTACACATACTTCAAAAGTAAATAAATAAAGACGACAAACCACTTTAGAAAATGTTTCGAATATGTCACTTTATAATAATATACCTATTTGGAATATGAAGGATTTGGTACACATGACTTTCAGCGCATGTATGTGTGTATATATGTATGTATGTATGTATGTATGTATGTATGTATGTATGTAGGTAGGTAGGTAGGTATGCATGTCATTTTTCTGATTCATCTCAATATTTCTAGCCAAAAGAAAGAGGTCAGGTTATTAACCGAGATCCAAGGTTCCGTCATTGGAATTTCTACATCAACAGGGTATATTTGTATGTATGTATGCATGTATGATTATATATGTACATATTTTTATGCTTTGTTTTATCTATGTATTCTCATGCATATAGTTTCATGTCTCGACATGCTCATTAAAATGATAAACTTCTTGAACATTTTACAGAATTTTTCAGTTTCAATAATGGCTTCGATCTGTCGTCTTGAATCAGCTGTCTTGTTTCTGATTTCGAGAAGCCTAATTTCTCAATATTGGTATTTAGGCAGTATGGTACATATCCAAACGCCCCAATAATTACAGATATAAACTTGAAATATAATCTGGATAAATTAGCTCTAGATTTCTCAAAAGTTCACCGTAGGTATTTTCTATTTCACCGATCTTTAGCTTTATTATAACATACATTGGGCAGCTAATTTCCACAATTGTACATAGTTTCTTTTCTCTGTCCCAAATTACTATATCAGTACTATTATGTTTACGTTTTATTGAGGTTATCACTGGGATACCAGTACTCCATATGGCTTTTACAATATTGCGGGTTCTTATTTCTCTGGCTCCAGGTTTATCCTTCTGACGAATTTTATTATTCAGTGTCCTAGTTACAACATCATGTCTCATCAGTAAATGATAATATGATGACAAATTCTGATATCTGCTTATGATGAGGGCGATATCTTCGGTTTTAATTCCACAAAGTTTGCGTCGGTTATCACGTTTTGCTGTTTTTCCTGCACCTCTGTCCCTTTTGTGCATCAGGTATTTGATTGATATTTCCTGTTCCTGAATTACAAACGCATACCCTTCAAAGTGGAAATTAGTAATCCGGTTGTTGGTCCATGGCAGTCTGCTTTGATGGTCAATATTACTATTTTCACGGAGCTTTCTACTAACATATGTATGCGCCGTCTTCTGCTGATATACGCTCATCTTTTCACCTGATGATACGTTGCAGTAGAGTCGTGCGACTCCTTTGGGCATGGACTTAAGGTCATCAGACAAGGAATACTCGTCAAAGGGCTGCTTTCAAAGTCTTATGATGTTATCAGCCTCATGTAAGCAAACTTGGTCAAGAGATGCATTTCGACATTTGGTGTTTTCGAAGGTTTATTTATGTATGTCCACACCAAAGAACTGAAGATAAAGTTCAAAACTGGTGTGAAAATGATGAAAGTGTGGTAATTCTGGCTGTCAACATCCCACTGATGAAGAAATTGTGAAACACTTTCAAGATAGCCTGTAATGTACTGGGTGAATTATACTGGAGCGGTTAAAGAGGGCAGTGGATGATAAGTTGAGGCCCGAGCAAACAGGATTTCGCCACATCCTGCAGATTCCATAGAGTTACCTTGTGCATCATCATTGAGCATTCGACTGAGTGGTAGAGTCCGCTTTTCACAGCCTTCGTTGGATTTCAAGAAGGCCTTGGACAATGTGGACAGGGGAATAATCTGGAGGCTGATGCAGCATTATGATATTTTACTGAAAAATAATCAGTATTATCTAACATGGTTATGGTGTTACTACTCAGGTAATCCACAATGTTAAACGAGCAGACGCTTTGACAGTTCAAATTGGTGTTAGTGTTAGGTAAGGATTTCCTACTGTCATCAATGATACTCTTGCGAGTAGTCGACTGGATCATGAATGAGATAACATCAGCAAGTGCCACTGGCATCAGGTGGACAACAGTGAAGCCACTGGAAGGTGTCTGTTCTGCAGATGATATAGAACTTCTATAACATAACTGCTAAGAGATGCAGTCCAAGCTGAAGAGGTAATGAAAACGGAATAAGAGGCAAGTTTCGAGGCCGAACACCTGTCATCAGGAACTAATTCGATTAGCTATTGTCCTACATTACGACGACGTATTTCGTTGTCCCTGCGGGACTGGTCCGGACAGCGTACCTTGCGGACTGACATTATTGTCAGTCCACTATCTATTAGTAGTGGAGCAGCCCACTTCTCACTTGGGGGCGTCTGCGACAACAACGTCCCCTTCGACGTTTTCTCTTTTTCAACACATTTAAAAAAATTATTTACCTTTTCTTTTAACCGGAATTATTTTCCTTTTTATTAGCATTTCTTCTTGTTCCACATAGAATTATATATATATGTATTTCCTCTTTCAACACAACATTATTATATATATATTCATTTATTCATTTCTACGACTTTTCATTTCGTTACACTTTTCTCGGCAGAAACTGGTTCGGTTACCTGCAAATTTCCTCATCGTTTAAAGTGTTTGGACTAGAACGATTCCTCAACGAAGCATGTTCACTAGAAGGATCTTTTTCTGTAAAAGATGACTCAGATTCTCTAATTTCAGAATTTTCTACAACGTGTTCATCTCTAGTCTCTTCCATTGACATTTCATCCGGAGTCTTTTCAAAGAGGACTTATTTAGTATCCTCAATCACAAAATGACTTGCGCTTTCTTTGTCCATTTTAGCTTTCCGAGCAACTGGTTCGTTTTCAATTACAACAAATAATATCAACTTACGTCTGAAATTTCTGGCATGAGTCGCTTTAAATGTATCGTTAATTCTTTTCCATATTTTTTTCTTCTAACCAGAATTATTTTTGCTCCACACAAAATTATTAAATCCTTTGCACGGGCTCATTATTATTATTATTATTATTATTATTATTATTATTATTATTATTATTATTATTATTATTATTATTATTATTATTATTATTATTATTATTATTATTATTATCATTATTGTTCAGTAGTTTTATTTTTATAACGTGCTTTCACTTCACTACCGAGCGCAGCTCTGTGTGCCTTGGGTATGTGCTGTGGTTTGCTGTGATGCTCTTATGGTTACTGTATTGAAAGTGTTTTACGTAGGATGTGTGCAGTGCCCAGTAGTGCAATTTTCTGTATGTTATATATATTTGTAAGTCCTGGTGTTTTTGTTATGTATTTCTCTGAATATTATTTTTATTATACCTAAGGCACCTAATATGATAGGAATTGTTTCTGTTTTTAGATTCCACATTCGAGTTACCTCTATTTCCAGGTCTTTGTATTTTGAAAGTTTTTCCATTTCTTTTAGGGAAACGTTGTCATCTGCTGGTATTGATACATCAATTAGAAAGCATTTTTTTTCTTCATGATCTTTGACAACTATATCTGGTCTATTTGCCTTAATTTCTCTATCTGTGTGTATTGGCATATCCCAGGGTATGGTTGCTTTCTCGTTTTCTGTAACCTTTTCTGGCGTGTGTTTATCAAAAGGACAGTTGACACTCAAGATCTTTAGTGAGACACAGCTTTATCTATGGATGTACCTGATGAGACCCAGACTGTAAAATGGATGCAACACAATATGTTGAACGGAGTCCAACACGACAATAGCAGGTCGGGTCGAAATGAAATTTGCACGGAATAATGTTTAATATCAAATCCATCTTATCGTTACTTAATACAACTGTGTGTGCGTGTATAAATAAATATATATATATATATATATATATATATATATATATATATATATATATATATATATATATATTTAATATAGATTGATAAACACTTACGTACATTACATACATACTACATACATATATCAATTCTCAGTGTACGACACGAATAAATATTTATTTAAATAAAGAATGACTAGAAGACTGTGCATGCGTTGTTATGAATTTCTGTTTAAGACATTTTCTATACGCCACATTTTAGGGTATACTTGGTTCGGAAATCGAACCTTGCACAATGCAGTGGATTATGTATTCATACTATTACAAACGGCCTTTGCAGTAGTTAAGCCTATGGTACATGGAATTGATTTTACATTACTGTCAAATAGTTTTAATGTCAATTATTAAAACAAGCGAAGCGCGGTATCTTTCAATAATATTTACATTATTCATATAAATAAAATTTTCCCTTTGAAAGGGTCTACAGCTACTAAAATATGTTTGCAATATACATTTATGAATATGTGCGTATGATTTACAGCAAAATTGCCTGCTTAAACTATTTATCAATTGATATGTCTCTGAGTGCTTCTAACCGTTACTTATGTCATGCTGTGTTAATGCTTGCCATAAACTATGTAAGTGATATGCTATAGTCTCAAAGTAAACTTAGCAAAGTAGAGTCGTAACAATGCAGATAGCAATAATAGAGAAAGAATGCCTGAGTTAGAAATTTGAATAGGAAAGTAATAGCGGATTGTTTTCAATATATATATATATATATATATATATATATATATATATATATATATATATATATTTATATATATATATATATATATATATATATATATATATATATATATATATATATATATATATATATATATAGAGAGAGAGAGAGAGAGAGAGAGAGAGATAGATATATGCATGTATATATACATGCTTACATATATATATACATAAATACATTCATACATACATACACACAGACCTACATATATGTGTAGTTACATTCATACGTACAAACAAACAAATATATATATATATATATATATATATATACATATATATATATATATATATATACATATATATATATATATATATATATATATATATATATATATATATATATATATATATATATATATATATATATATATATATATATATATATATATATATATATATATATATATATATATATATATATATATATATATATATATATATATATATATATATATATATATATATATATATATATATATATATATATATATATATATATATATATATATATATATATATATATATATATATATATATATATATATATATATATATATATATATATATATATATATATATATATATATATATATATATATATATATATATATATACACATATATATATATATCATTGTCAACACAATGCCAGTTTAAGCTAGTTGTTTGTAAATGTAATGTTTCTGAAAACAATTGCAGTTGAAACTGAAGAAGAAAAAGCAATAAATAATAAATCATATAAATAATTCTTCGATATTTTTGTATGTACATTTCTAGGATATTCAATAACATAATTGTGTACGCGTGTGCGTGTACTTGAATGTGTGGATGTGTATGTGTGTGTATTGATATGCGAGTGCCTATATATATATATATATATATATATATATATATATATATATATATATATATATATATATATATATATATATATATATATATATATAAGTATGTATGTATGTATGTATGTATATATATATATATATATATATATATATATATATATATATATATATATGTATGTATGTATGTATGTATGTATGTATGTATATATATGTGTGTGTATTTTTATTCAGCGACACCCTATAATTCAACGGTAGTTCTGTTTTCGGTTGTGTGCTTTTATGTTTACATATACAGGAAATTCGGTTTGGGAAATTGCATTTTCTCTCTGGCGCCGCAGTAAAATGGACTCCCTGTGTGCCCTTTGCTTGTATGGAATTAAAGAAACAAATATTCTACCCGAAGGAGATAAATACACCAAAAATATTTCACATTTAACGGAATGTAAAATGTAATACGAGACAACCTCAAAGTGCTCAACGTAGGCCTAACGTAAATAAATCGAAAGAGCTAAGTATTATTGAAAGAGAACATAATAAACTTTAGTAAACCTGATATGTTTAAAGCAAAATTGGCGCAGTCCTTGTCTAAATGAACAACTTACTCTGAAGTAAGTCATCTTTGAATCAAGTTTTGTGGCGTCCTAGCTTGTTCAAGTTTGGAGTTGTTGTATACAGGTATAAGTGATTTGTTTTGCATCCCTTGAAAGATTGTCGAAATTTCATTTGAAAAGTGTCGGGTTGTTTTTTCGATTCGTTTTCTGATTATATTGCAATAAGCAGTGCCTTTTCAAGAAAAGTAACAGTCGTAATGTTGTTATGTGTTGTGAACCTGATCTGTGCAAGAACGACTGGCGCGGGATCTTTAACTTAGTTGAATTGTAAAGTTGATGTTTATGTTGGTATATTCTTCACAATGTGCAAATGCTACACCTACCGTTTGCAATTCGAAGTTTAAAGGCGGTCCCAATTAGCAAGATCAACAACAGAGTCAGAAAAGAAAAACGCTACGAACTGACACGAGACAGATCCCTCTGATGACATTCTCGTCATCGTTTAATGGTTTAGCTGCTCGTCGTAAACAAAATACGTAGGAATAACGCTGAGCACATCATATTATACACAACACCGCTGAAAAGGAGATTACCACTCTCAAATGCATGCATCCAACTGTTTAGTTAGGGAATGATGTGAACTGATTTGATGTGTCTACATCTTTCTGTCTAAAACGAGAAATGTCCTCCATAATAAAATTCAGTGAATAACTCTTACAAGTTTGAATATGCTTCAAACATAAAAAGTTTTTTAAAAAGTTCGTATATTTATACATATCACAAGCGTGGGTGTCTAGTAAGAAGCTTGCTTCCCAACCACATAGTACCGGGATTAGGTCCACTGCACCGCATGTGGTGGAAATGTCTTCTACTATAACCTGGGACCGGCAAAAGTTTTGTGAGTGAATTTGGTAGACGGAAGACCGTGGAATATATATATATATATATATATATATATATATATATATATATATATATATATATATATATATATATATATATATATATATATATATATATATATATATATATATATATATATATATATATATATATATATATATATATATATATATATATATATATATGGGTGTGGTGGTCTACATTTAAAAAATAACTGTCAGTTTAAATAAATAAAATGCTACACGTGTGGTAAAAAAAAGCCTATAAAACGTCGCACTGTCGGGCAGAACCTAAAAACCGTTCAGCAGACAAAATCACATAAATGGATTATCGGTGACAAAAATACGAACGAATTTGTGTGTGTAACAATTAATAACACAAACGTAAAGTTCCAATAGAATAGAGGCAGCGACCTTTGTTTCTCAGTACTTCGTCTGCTATGATTTTAACATGCTAAGAAATTGTATGAACATAAACCTCGTAAGGTAATAAAAACAAAGAAATACAAGATATTGCAGGACTCTAACATTCAGACTGACAGAGTAATAGAGCTAGAAGGCTTGATTTAGTAGCAGTAGTATATAAAAAGAATGGAAAATGACAAATAATTGACTTTACAGTCACTAATCATGAACAAATCAATATGAGATGTATAAAAAAAGTAGCAAAGTACCAGGAACTAGCCATTGAATTACAGAGACTATCGAAAGTGGGGGGTAAGATGTATCCAAGTACTTATACGTGCATTGGAAACTATCGCTAGAGATCAGAACAGATGGATAGAAGATAGAGGCATAAAAACCAGTTCAGTACAGCTGCAGGAAACAGTGTTATTAAGGACAGCTAGGATACGTAGGAGGTCTGTTGACATCTGAAGTTATTTGTTGGAGTCGATGTAATCCACGAGTCACCTCCCCACAAATTTTAGATCTTGTGCCTCCAGTAGAAAGGAATATTATTATTATTATTATTATTATTATTCAGTAGTTTTATTTTTATAACGTGCTTTCACTTCACTACCGAGCGCAGCTCTGTGCGCCTTGGGTATGTGCTGTGGTTTGTTGTGGTGCTCTTATGGTTACTGTATTGAAAGTGTTTTGCGTAGGATGTGTGCAGTGCCCAGTAGTGCAATTTTCTGTATGTTATATATATTTGTAAGTCCTGGTGTTTTTGTTATGTATTTGTCTGAATATTTTTTTATTATACCTAAGGCACCTACTATGATAGGAATTGTTTCTGTTTTTAGATTCCACATTCGAGTTTTCTCTATTTCCAGGTCTTTGTATTTTGAAAGTTTTTCCATTTCTTTTAAAGAAACGTTGTTATCTGCTGGTATTGATACATCAATTAGAAAGCATTTTTTTTCTTCATGATCTTTGACAACTATATCTGGTCTATTGATCTTAATTTCTCTATCTGTGTGTATTGGCATAACTCAGTGTATGGTTGCTTTCTCGTTTTCTGTGACCTTTTTTCTGTTGTTATTCCATAGTGTTGGCATAGCTTCCAGTGTATATAGATCCCTGTTCTGTCGTGTCTGTGAATATATTCCTTCTTAGCCAGGACTGGGCAGCCAGAGATAATATGATTTATTGTTTCTTGTCCATCTCCACAAATTCTACAGTTACTTGTTATGTTTCTTTTCATTATATGTTTTTGGTAATTTCTGGTGGGGAGGCTTTGGTCTTGTGCAGCAATTAAAAATCCTACAGTCTCTGCTTTGAGTCCTGAGTTTCTCAACCATTGCTGGGATTTTTCTCTGTCTATTTCTTTTGCATTTAGTTTAGCCCAGTATTTACCATGTAGGGGCTTTTCTTGCCATCGTTTTATCATGGTCCGTTGCTATTCTAGTTTTAGTTTGGATTTCATTTGTTTTATAGCTTTTCTGCTTCTTCTTCTTCTTCTTCTTCTTCTTCTTCTTCTTCTTCTTCTTCTTCTTCTTCTTCTTCTTCTTCTTCTTCTTCTTCTTCTCCGTATTTGTTAGGTAGATTGATTTCTTGTTTGTATTTGTCAGCTTCCTTAAATACTGAAAACAGTTTTTCGTTTTGCTCGTGTTTTGTGGCTATTTGTATTAGTTTCCCTTGCTTTTGGAGTAGGTATTTTTGCAGTCCTATGGTGGTTATTTTATAATAGTTTTCCAGCTGTATGAGACCCCTGCCACCTTCTGTGCATTGTATATATAGACTTTCTATGTCAGATTTTGGGTGATGCATCCTATATCCTGTCATTATTTTTCTTGTTTTTCTGTCTATTTTAGATAGTTCGTTTAGTGTCCAGTTAAGGATGTTGTAGCTGTAGCTTATAACTGGGACAGCTAAAGTGTTAATACCCATTATCTTGTTTTTACCATTGAGTTCTGTTTTTAGTATTGATCTAACTCGTCTATAGTACTCTTTCTTTATTTTTTTCTTTTATTTGTGTATGGTGTATCCTATCTAGTTCATTGACTCCTAAATATGTGTATGGTTGGCTTTCGTCTAGTTCTCTTATTTCATTGGCCTTATCTAGTGTTATATAGCTACTTTTAACTAATTTTCCTCTTTTCAGAGTTGCTTTGGCACATTTTTCTAATCCGAATTTCATATCTATTTCCTTGGTAAAGCCGTGTACTGTCTGTAGTAGTGTTTCTAGCTCTTTGTCATTTTTTGCATATAATTTTAGGTCATCCCTATATAAAAGGTGGCTGACTGTTTTTTCCGTAGCATTTGTAACCGCATCCAGTTCTATTTAGCAATTCAGTTAAAGATGTGAGTGCCAGGCAGAACAGGAGTGGAGATAGCGTGTCTCCCTGGAATATTCCTCTTCTAATGGGGATGGCTTTCGTTTTTACAAGTCCCTCTTTTGTTTCGAGCTATAGCACTGTCTGCCATTTGTTCATTGAGTGCCTTATGTATTTTATGATAATTGGTGCCACCTTGTTTATGGCTAGTGTTTCCAGAATCCACGTGTGGGCAACACTGTCGAAAGCCTTTTGGTAGTCCACCCAGGCCATACTGAGGCCTTTCTTCTTTCTGCGGCTGTCTTCAGTTATGGCTTTATTGATCAATAATCGGTCTTTACAGCCGTATGAGCCCTTGCAGCATCCCTTCTGCTCTTCTGGAAACAGGTTGTTATTTTCCATGTGTTTACTCAATCTCTGCGATATTATTGCAGTAAGGGCTTTGTAGATCGTAGGGAGACAGGTTACAGGTCTATAGTTTTCTGGTTTCTCCGTTTCCGTGGATTTGGGGATTAAGATGGTTTTCCCTTTCGTGAGCCATTCAGGCATTGTCTCTGGTTCTGCTAGTATGTTGTTAAAGTTTTCTGCCAGCTTTTTATGCATTCCTGGCAGGTGTTTTAACCAGAATTTGGGGATCTTGTCGTGTCCAGGTGCCCTCCAGTTGCTTAGTTTTTGAAGTGTCTGGGTGATCTCTTGAGTTGTTATAGGGGCCCAGAGTTGCTCAGGTGCTAAGTTCGTTGTTTTAATGGTCTTTTTCTGGGGTTGTTGTTGCTTCACTGACCATATTTGTTTCCAGAATTCTTCCAGTTCTTCTGCTGTTGGTGCTGCAGTAATGTCTATTTTATTTTTACCCAGTTCTTGGTAGAGTTTTTGGGGGTTGGATTTGAATTGTTTGTTTTGTTCAAAGAAACTTTGGCGTTTCTCATACCGGCGGATCCTTTGTGCTTTGGCAAAGATGTCTTGCTTTAGTTTTTCTTTTGCCTCAGGTAAGTCTTTTTTCTGTAATGCTGTATTTGTACAGTATTTTTGTTTTCTTCTTGTTAGTTTAGTTGTTTTGATTTTCTACTAATTTCGTTGAGAATCGATAAATCTTTTCTCTTTTTTAAAATTTTGTTCTGGATGTTATTTATCCACAAGGTATGTTTGGGTGGTAGAACTCCTGTTCGGATGGGTTTTAGTGAGTATCCTGCTTCTTTTGTGGCTGCAGTGGCTGCCGCATATATTATGTCATTTAGCTCAGTGATATTGCCTGTTGTTTCTGTGGTTGTTAGTTCCGTGACGGCCAGGTTTATGCTATTTATTATTGATGTTGTTTTATTGTCTACTTTGATTTTTGGGAGATATAATCTGTGGTCCATTCTAAGATCTGTGGTTTTCAGTTCTTTGGTTATTCTCATGTTCATAGTATCGTAATTATTAGGTTTCCCTTCGTTATTCCCAGGCTTTAGATTTGTTTTGCCTTCTTTTTCATTCATATGTTTGTCTGTTGTGTTCTGGATTGGTGCTTTTTGTACACTATTATACATCTCTACGGTCTGGGTTTGTTGTTTTTGTTTACTTCTTTTTTGCCTGAAATGTTACGTTTGTCCTCGTGTTCTGCTATCTCAGTGTTTATATTATTATTTGGCATTGCTGTGTGACTATTATCTAGATTTCCTGATGTATTTTTCCTTTCAATTGTTCTATTTCTATTTCTGATATCTTTTTTGCTTTTAGAATATATCTTCTTATGTTAGCTAGTTTGTTAGGGTTCATTGTTTTATCGAGGTCTTTATTTACATTATTTTTCTTCCATATTTTATATGTATGTGTTGTTGCGTTTTCGTTTTTTGGGTAGAGCACTGCTGTGAAATAGGCGTGTAGGATCGAAATGTATTCCTCACGTGTCCATTTATGCCGTTTTGGTTTTGTTTGAGGGACATGAGGAACAACGTCCGGCCCTTTATTTTGACGGTCATCGTTTTCGTAGGGTACCGGATCGTTCATTTCTGTTGTCAGATTGTTTTATACGTTCAGATCTTCGTATTTTTTGCGTAATTAGCTTACAGTACGCACTTCTCGGCTGTTATTCTTGGGTGGAATAATACCGGTGGTATTTAATCTGTTTGTAATTTTTTTGTACATGGTGTTTGGGTTTGGAGATGGTCTGAATTTTGATGTAACACGTGTGTTTACGATCGCTGTGCGGGTAGTGGAGGTATCAAGTTAAAATACATCATTATATTTGGAAAAATAGAAATAAATTTCAATGAGTATTACTTACTCGAATATAGCCCAACCCTTTGTCAGCTATTTTTTGGCTCCATGCGATGTCTTTATTTCCGATGTTTTTGGATAAATTTCGGAGATTTATCGTTCTCACATGTTAAACTTCCCCGGTGTTATCCAACTTCCCCGGCCGTCTTCTTCTTCTTCTTCTTCTTCTTCTTCTTCTTCTTCTTCTTCTTCTTCTTCTTCTTCTTCTTCTTCTTCTTCTTCTTCTTCTTCTTCTTCTTCTTCTTCTTCTTCTTCTTCTTCTTCTTCTTCTTCTTCTTATTATTATTATTATTATTATTATTATTATTATTATTATTATTATTGTTATTTGACTGACAGATAGACAGATAGACATATATATATATTATATAATATGAATATATGCATATATACATACATATATGTTCATACCTACATATATATATATATATATATATATATATATATATATATATATACATATATATATATATATGTATGTATGTATGTATGTATGTATGTATGTATATATACATGCATATAGGGGTACAGGAGATCAAAGAAACGTAGAAAGAATGAGAAACGAGTACACAAAAAGCCAAAAAAAAAATAGAAAACGATTATGTTTTCGAACAACGAAAAAAAACAAAAAAAAAGGAGAAACGAGACATGCAACATAAAGTACTTTCCCTTCATCAGTTGCCCCCCGTTTTATCTACTCATCGAACACCTGGCATCTATTTCCAAGTTAGTTTTATCTATCTGTCTATCTATCTATCTATCTATCTATCTATCTATCTATCTATCTATCTATCTATCTATATGTATATATATATATATATATATATATATATATATATATATACATATATATATCCCGTTTGTCTGACTGTGTATATATATATATATATATATATATATATATATATATATATATATATATATAGATAGATAGATAGATAGAGAGAGAGATAGAGAGAGAGAGAGAGTGAGAGAGAGAGAGAGAGAGAGAGATCTACGATGGTATTCGTCAGTATTTCTGTCTTCCAAAATCACTCTACATAATCTGTCGTCTCGAGTTGATAGAAGAAACAATTTTTCGGAACGGTGCCATGTGGGACTCAAACAAAAACTCCACAAACCCAGTGACTACATGGCAAGAAAGCGGAACACGATTCTATGATTGATATATTACGAAGACTTATTCTTAAATTATACACAGAATAGTAATTCAATGCACGTCATTTCTATATTCATACATGATTTTGAAATTCTCAGCAGATTATTTTCAATGGCACACTTGGTATATCTAAATATAGATACTAAGAGTTGAACGACCGTCTTGGAGTAAGGAATATGCCAAAGACGATAGTCCACAAGACGAATATCTTCAAGGTATTTAGATGAATCTTAATATTTTCAGAGATCCAGTCTCTAGAGATTGTCATTGCGTTTCATCCTCACTAACTCGAAGGCATGACCTCTCCGCTCAATTACATCAAAAGAATTCGGCCACAATATCCATACCATGGAGACAAATTTACAAATCGAATGGTTCACGATGGATGATACTTATCATCTTTTTGAACATACACAATAATCGTACATATATTCAGCAACACTGCATTGAGAGATGTGTATCTGTGTTAGTGTGTGTATGTGTGTGTGTAACCTCGTATATGTATAGATATGAGTGTGTATAGATGTCGTGGGCATGTGAATTGTTTTATGCTTCCACTTATGTGTATACCTGTGTGTATATATACATACATACACGTTTATACATACACATATGTATATGTGTATACACACTCACATATATACATACATATATATAACTACACACATACACACACTCACACACACACACACACACACACACACATACACACACACATACATATATATATATATATATATATATATATATATATATATATAAATTTATATATATGTATATATATATCACATAAAAGTAAATTGTATGAAATAACATTCTTTGTTCTTAATTTCCGTCAGCACATGTAGAAACAGAAACAACTTAATATTTCGAACTTTAGCTCTTCACCAGAGGAAACCAGACGAACGTAAAAGGAAATTCTTTCTGCCTCTCATTAATTTTTTCATGGTACTGCTGTATTTATAATTCCTTCATTCGGAAATTTAACATTGCACAATTCCACTTCGTTTCCTAATATAATTACACAATTGAAGTACCACCTCGGTTAAGCCTCGTGTTACCATTTTAATATTACTACGCGCGAATACATAGGAGACCTTTTCTGTAGGCTCGGTCAATCGATTTGTAGATGTGCTTCTCACGCAGAATTCGGCTTATGAGCTGATCGTTGACAGCACTGACAGCTACGTTTTGGGGGCGAGGATGTTTCTTTCACTGAGCCAATTGATGTCTGCATTGTTACTTTCCAGATTGGGGAACGCTGTTTCCAAATGATCGAAAGAATTGTCCCCGTGTTGCACAGTTCAGAGATGGATATGCCGCTGCTATCATTCCTAGTGACATTGCCTTCTCCAAGGGCTAAAATGTCTTCAGCAAATGCTGCAGACGTGCTATCACCAAGCAAGTGCGCCCGCATGTTTGTGCTTAGGCTTCAGGTCTTAACCTATAGCCACAATGTGGATGACTTAAGACATGCGCGCTCATCATCATCCCGGTTCCGTTTAGGGATGATAGGAAGGGTTTGTCGGAAATACCCTGAAAGCAATAGAGTTACACGACTCATAGATGCTGTAGAATCCCTGATTCCTTTCGTGACCGGTTCATACTCATTGATCTTTTCACCCTCTATTTTTCAATCTACGTGGAAAAATATGGAGATTAAGAATATAGAATACATGTTTTTTTAAATCTCAAATTTACCATGAAAAACTCCAGGCAAATTTTTAGATAACACTCGCACGATTTTCACTAAGAAAAGAAAATGGGATTTTTTGCGTGGAATCAACTACCCTGGTCTCCTAATATGCTACAAAACCCTTTTGTGGTCCGAGAAACGGGGTGGAGTGTGGTGGAGCCTCGGAAATTTCACCCATTTATATTTTGTAATTCACTGGCAAATTGTTACCTACCTCTTTGTATCTTTGTTGTTAAATAAATGGATTCTCAACAAAAACCTTTTTTCCTCGGCCTAAAATAAAAACAAAAGTCTTTCGCACCCAAAGTAATGTGTGTGTGTGAGAGAAGGAGGGAGAAAGATGAGCGATTTAAAATAAATACATGATTTAAAATAAATATATTTTAATAGTTGTGTGAGAAAGTATATATAATCTGATTATAAAATATAGTGTATTTCAAAAACTTCCTAAATTTGAATACTATATCTCGTGTTTAAGAAAAAAAGGCATTTTACATTTTTATTTTTGGTGAACGCTGTCACATATTCTCTCTCTCTCTCTCTCTCTCTCTCTCTCTCTCTCTCTCTCTCTCACGCACGCACACACACACATACATCAACACACAACTTCTCTCTCCCTCACACACACATACGTCAACACAACTCTCTCTCTCTCTCTCCCTTAGACACACAGACACACACACACACACATTTTCACTTCACTATGACGAGAAGGGACTTACCTCATGTTAACAAACTTCAAAATTGGTAAAAGTTAAGTTTGAAAATTGATTTTTACCGTTACTCGCGGGTGCCTCGGGTAAAATAATTTACCGAAAATACAGCTAGGGTCGTGACGAATGTCCTCCTGAAATTTGAGCGACATGCGTGTTAATTTGTGGACGTGCATAAATTACATTCACGTACACATACACACACACACACACACACACACACACACACACACACACACACACATACACACACACACATCCTGCCTTTTATAGATATACAGATATTGAAAAGGATGCTAAACTGGAAATCTTTTGGACCAGATTTGTTTTGGGGATTTTGGTAGGAACTTATCACTGCGTTTCTTGATAGAATGAGAACATAACTAAATAATTGTATTGAGACAGGAGATATTCCTGAATGGATGACGAAATGTAGGAGAATTCTCATATTGAAAGATCAAATAGAAAGAAATGAAGCAAGCAACTACCAACCAAAAAATAAATAGATAGATAGAAAGGTAGATAAATATGTATGCACATATATATATATATGTAATACTTATAATATCATTTATGTGTGTATGTGCATGTGGGCATGTGTGTATGCCTCTGTGTGTGTGCATTTGCATCTATGTGTGTGTCTGTGTATGTGTGAAACTGCTCTATCACCTAGGACAATAAAATACACTGTAAGCAATATAGTATTAGTTTTACAAAACGATAGGATTCGGATTTGTGTAAGAACTTTAATTATCGTTCTGCAATATCAGTTTTGAAGTGGAGCTAACAACAACGAGTACTAAGTATATATGTTTTCACTATAAGATCTTATAAGTATAACTGTTGATTATTTGTGGAAACATATTTTTGATGATTCTGAAGGATCACGTGAAGTATAACTTGAAAATATTTATTAGGTTACAGAGTACAGAATTAGAAATCTTATCGGTCAAATAACGACATTATTATTGTAGATTAGCTGAACAAATGATCGATTATAGATCATTATAGGAATAAATAATCCTGCTATAATTATGCTTGAAAATCGCTATGTACACGATCACGTATATGCAACTACACTGATATTTATATCTTTCAATCCACAAACAAAAGCACTCTCTCACCGATATGTACACACACACACACTTATATATATGTCTATATATGTGTATGTATATATATAGGTCTATATATGTGTATATATACATATATTCATATACATACAAATACACACGAACAGATGCTCTCACACATCGCGCACTCTCTCTCTCACACACACACATGGGCACACACGCGTGCGCGCACACACATATACACATATAGAGAAAAGCTCTTCTAACTGACTCGGATAACATTACATATAGAAGTCCTATATCGACTGCCCCTACAGCTAAAATCAAGAAGATCTCATAGATGAAATTATTTTATTAGGAGCATATACTTGAAAATATAGGTACTTAGATAAGTATCTGCCAGTTCTGTAGCAGGCAATATCTAACATAATAATAGCACATGGTATTCATCTGATTTCCTATGGTTTATACACACATATATATATATACATATATATACATATATATATTGGCACCTTGGGCAAGTGTCATCTGCTATAGCATTAGGCCTACCAAAGCCGTCTTAGTGGATTTAGTAGACAGAAACTGAGAGAGCCTTGTCGTATATATATATATGCTTATGTGTGTGAATGTTTCTTTGTCTGTGATCGTCCCCCACCATCGCTTGACAACCGATGTTGGTGTATTCAGGTCTCCGTAACTTAGCGGTTATGCAAATAGTAGTTCATGTTTAGTCATTTCAAACTATGGAGCCGTGGATTCTGTGTTACGTATTCGAAGAGTTTTGTGGTGCGAATGGAAATTTGAGAATGTATTGGTAGTATTTGTGGATAGATGGGGTGAGAGGTGTGTATGATTAGATTGAGGAGATAGGGCCAAATGAAGAAAGGAAGAGAAATATATTTATAGTGTTACAGCCGTTTCTGGGGTATTATGCATATATATATATATATATATATATATATATATAAATATATATATATATATGCTAATACAAGACCTACGTAAAACTTCTCATTCGTATCACTATCGAACCAAGAGTTTAACTATGGTCTTTCCATAGCCCTTACTTACCTGCCACTCTTTGGGTCTTCGGGATACCAATACCTCTCATATATATATAAGGCACTACCAGATCTAGGAGTGGAACCACGATATCGCAGTCGTGAGTGCAACACGTTAACCACCAGGCTATGCACCCACATTATATATACATACATACATACATACATACATATATACATATATATGTATATATATATATATATATATATATATATATATATATATATATATATATATATATATATATATATATATATATATATATATATATACACACACACACATATATATATATAAAATATTAATATAGACAGCAGCCTGATTGTTATTGCTACTGCAATTACTACTACTACTACTATTACCACCACCACCACCACTAATCCCACCCCCACTACCAACACCACCACCACCACTACTACTACTGTTGCTGCTGATTCTGCACCTGTTACTACTACTACTAATGTCGGTACTGTCACTCCTTTTGTTGATGATACGCCATTTGTTGCGAATTTGCTTTCTATTACATATACAATCACCTTTGCCACGAATCTAGAAATATTATACATCAGTCTAGTCTAACATGGAATTAAATAAAATTTTAAAAAAGAATTGACACATACTAAATGGAAATACATACTTATCTATAAACACACACCATGCTCATCCCTCCTTCTCTCTACTTTTTCTCTCTGTCTCTCTTTCTCTCTGTCACTCACACACTCAATCTTACCCATAAAGATACCCAAATTTACAGGTAACATTAGTGAGATATTCACATGTATCAGTCATTGCCTGGATCTAAATTAAATTCCAGAATGTGGAAACTCTGCGGCTGAAAGTTGAAACAAACATGGTTGATGATGCTCAGTGAGGGATATATATTGGCATGGATCGTGTGTCACAGATTACGCTGGGCAAAATCAATGTACCAGAAAAAAATGCAGAGAAGTAAACTTAAAATCAGAACTGAGAAGCAAAATCCCCTAACGGGCAGAACGTCATTGCTTGATTCGTTTATTACACTCTATACATCAGAGAGTTAAATTGCCTTTTGTGATATACAGCATATACAATAGTTGGTATGTAAAATGTTACTCCCAGACTGGTCGCAATATCTCACATCGGCCATAGCTGAGGTTTGTGGGATGAACTATCTAAACGAAGAATAAATATCTACTAACTTGAACAGGAAGACAAGTTAGTATGTGGATGAAGTTGAAGCTTTAATATGTTCTCAAATAAGAAAACATTTACCCTAATTTTATTTCTAATGGAAGCTATCGCTCGTTCGGAGACAACAGAAACACTGCTCCGTGAACTAAGAGCCAATAGATAAATGTCTACTCGTTTCTGTAAACAAGAAACAGAGAAAACTTAATAGTACGGAGTCATATAATTTATTGGAAAATAGAGTCTTCGCAGATTGCTACATCGAGTTTCACGTTGCAGATCATCTTTGCACTATTATGAAAATTAAAACAATATTGAATGTGTAAAAAATACATAAAATGCTTAGAATAATATGACTGCTACTGTAATATTGATTAAATTATATGGAAATCTCTTTCAATATTGATATTATACAAATATATACTCCTACACAAAAACGGAGTGATTGAAGAGGTAGTAGAATTTTAACAAGAAATTCAAAATTTAATAAAATAGCTAACAGCTGTAGAACCTACAACTGTAATCAGAGATACTAATGCAAGTCGCTGGAGAAGCATCAATATAACAAATCAATAGAAATTAAGTCAAGGAATGAAATAGCTAAGTGACAATTCCATTTCTATCAAAGATATACAATGAGTCACCAATACTATATTCGAGCAACGCCCAAGAAGTGCGCAGGTGATATAACAAGAAATTTAATTGACTAACTACCGAGAAGCTAGTGATTGAGAAACAATGTGTAAATTGTTAGAATATGCGTTGGATCCGATATATTCCAGACAATAATCCAGTGCTAATTAAATTATAAGCATGGAAATGGTTAAATGGCGAGAACAATTAGCTTAAATGTGCTAGAAGAGACTGGTTAATATAATATGGAAATACGATAAAGTATATTTGCATAATCAAGAAGGAATAGAAAACTATATAACAAAGAATAAAATATAATAATGGAGAAAAATGTAGCGCAATGGAAACTTTTATACAAATATTATGAGAACAAACAATGCCTGAAAGGGAAACGAGTAAAAGTGGATAACCGATGAAATTCTATTAAAATGAGAAGAAGAAATTATAGAAATAAAGTAATGTACATATAAAACCTTAAACAAAGATCTGCTTTGAATGAAGGAAGAATGGCTGGATGATTAGAAAATTCCATGAAGTTGAAAAGCTTAATAACTAGCATAAATTCAACCAAATGTGTGGTAAAAATAAATGAGATCGCTTACAAGGAAAAACTCAGTTAACAAAGTGAGAAAAAATGGGAAACATACTGTTTGATCATGAGCGGATTGCATGTGGATGAACTGAATACAGAAATGAACTGAACGATGATGAACGCAGACCGCCTATGGTCAATTTCAAAGCAAGCTTGTAATGGAAACGAAATCGTAAAAGAAGAGGTACAAAGGCATTGAATTCAATGGGAAATGGAATGGCAACTAGGGCAGATGAAATAACAGAAGCATTTGCAGCATCAGATAATCACAATTTAGATCGAATATGAAATTCGTGTAAAATAACAAAGCAACAAGAAATAAAAAAAATAGGACGTGTACCAATCGAGATGAAACAATATAGTTTTCTTTTTTACTAAATATACCGAATGTTCAAACCTGCACAGTTTCAAACTATATGCCGAATCAGTCACGTGGCAGAATTTGGAAAAACTAACCATCATATTAATTGCGTTAAAATCTACCCATCATATAATTGCATTAAGTGTAAATTAAGAAAGCAAACATTAATAACATCTCCTGGAAAATATTTAAGCTAAGAACCTTATGTAAAAGAGCGTTAGTTAAATTTTAGTTATCTTCGTATACTTATTAGACGATAACAAGGTATTTGACATGCAAAGATGATCGGTTATATCAGAACTCCAGATATGCAATTGAAAGTAATGCAACATTGCTCTATTCTCTCTTTTGAGGAAAATGCTATCCTTCTATCTCACTGTGTGCATATGTGCGTGCACGAGTGCGAATGTGTGTTTGTATACGTGTGTATTATTTTACTTTTTTGTTTCAACTATCCCGCCTAGGACCATACTAACTTAAATCCTACATATTAGGATTTTTGTCATTTTGGTCGTTTGTATCAGATATATGGGCCCTCTGACTATCGATTCAACGATTTAATGGAGACGTCTCTCTCGTAATTTTCAACTATTTTGGTGCTCCTTGTTTAATTTCAAGCATTTAACTATTACAGTGAACTAATACAGTTAACTATTACTGATAAACTATTTGATGACAATAATTTTAATCTAGTATTACTTCCCATTCCTATTAATTTTGGCAGTTATCTATACTAAAGTTTTAGAAATGATTCTATATATATAAAATGCTGATATATAATGGGTGGACTTGGTTCCAGTAGGTAAGTTCTTTGATTTTCATGTTTCCTCAGGCAAAAATTTGATAATATCGCCCGTTTGAGGAAAAAGAGCTGGCAGCTTAACCCTTAAGTGGTGAGCAATAAACCAAACGACTAAAATAAAGGAAATCGAGTCTTATTGTTAATTTACTAAGAAGCGAACGGTTGGCTTGCAGCATGTCGGTGACAGTGAATAACTCAGAAATATATTCCACAAACGTAGCTATGAGATTATCACGAATATTTTCAAGGATATTTTTATTTTGTATAAAACGAAATGATGTGGAAAATTTTACTGGAAATCCTCTTCCGATACTGGAGGTTTGGATGTCTTGGACAATGAGTAATATATTGTTGACATTTGTACATTACTATAAGCCGCCTAGATCATTTAAACACACACATATATAGTTATTTCTCTTCAAATCCAGAATCATTTTAGGTTCACCTACTGGACTTTGCTCATGCTTTAGAAAATGATTGCTCTTATCTCACTAAACTTAAACAAGAAAAGGACACAGATCTTTACTTTTTTAATAATCCATTTAATACCACATACATGCTGGAAGCCAACAGTACAAATCCCCAGATTTATGAAATGCATACAATTAGACATAACGTATTAGGATATACAGTGCAGCTTCGTAAAATGTGTAAACGAATTCAATGAAAGTACAGGGAACACAGAGTGAGGATTTAAAAACAGGAGTTCTACACATCCTAAAAGGGAAATATCTGATTTGTTATTTCTTGTACTTAAGTTGATATTTATAATATATCCAACAAATTTTAAACATACTAAATATAATAATAATGATGATGATGATGATGATGATGATGATAACAACAACAACAACAACAACATCAATAATAATAATAATGATAATAATAATAATATTAATAATAATAATAATAATAATAATAATAATAATAATAATAATAATAATAATAATAATAATAAAAATAAAGTACACAGCTTTACCAAGGAAATAGATATGAAGTACACGGCTTTACCAAGGAAATAGATATGAAGTACACGGCTTTACCAAGGAAATAGATATGAAGTACACGGCTTGACCAAAGAAATAGATATGAAGTACACGGCTTTACCAAGGAAATAATATGAAGCACACGGCTTTACCAAGGAAATAGATATGAAGTTCCCGGCTTTACCAAGGAAATAGATATGAAATTCGGATTAGAAAAATGTGCCAAAGCAACCCTGAAAAGTGGGAAATTAGTTAAAATTAGCAATATAACACTAGATAAAGCCAATGAAATAAGAGAACTAGACGAAAGCCAACCATACAAATATTTAGGAGTCAGTGAACTAGATAGGATACAACATACACAAATGAAAGAAAAAATAAAGAAAGAGTACTATAGACGAGTTAGATCAATACTAAAAACAGAGCTCAATGCTAAAATCAAGATAATGGGTATCAACACTTTAGCTGTCCCAGTTATAAGCTACAACTACAACATCCTTGTCTGGACACTAAACGAACTATCTAAAATAGACGGGAAAAGAAGAAAAATAATGACAGGATATAGGATGCACCACCCAAAATCTGACATATAAAGGCTATATATACAACGCACAGAAGATGGAAGGGGTCTTATACAACTGGAAAACTATTATAAAATAACCACCATAGGACTGAAAAAATACCTACTCCAAAAGCAAGGGAAACTAATACAAATAGCCACAAAACACGAGCAAAACAAAAAGCTGTTTTCAGTATTTAAGGAAGCTGACAAATACAAACAAGAAATCAATCTACCTAACAAATACGAAGAAGAAGAAGAAGAAGAAGAAGAAGAAGAAGAAGAAGAAGAAGAAGAAGAAGAAGAAGAAGAAGAAGAAGAAGAAGAAGAAGAAGAAGAAGAAGAAGAAGAAGAAGAAGAAGAAGAAGAAGAAGAAGAAGCAACAAAAGCTATAAAACAAATGAAATCCAAACTAAAACTAGAACAGCAACGAACCATGATAAAACGATGGCAAGAAAAGCCCCTACATGGTAAATACTGGGCTAAACTAAATGCGAAAGAAATAGACAGAGAAATATCCCAGCAATGGCTGAGAAGCTCAGGACTCAAAGCAGAGACAGAAGGATTTTTAATTGCTGCACAAGACCAGAGCCTCCCCACCAGAAATTACCAAAAACACATAATGAAAAGAAATATAACAAGTAACTGTAGAATATGTGGAGATCGACAAGAAACAATAAATCATATTTTCTCTGGCTGCTCAGTCCTGGCTAAGAAGGAATATATTCACAGACACGACAGAGCTGGGACCTATATACACTGGATGCTATGCCAGCACTATGCCAGCTCGAAACTAAAACAGTCAGCCACCTTCTATATATGGATGACCTAAAATTATATGCTAAAAACGACAAAGAGCTCGAAACATTACTACAGACAGTACACGGCTTTACCAAGGAAATATATATGAAATTCGGATTAGAAAAATGTGCCAAAGCAACCCTGAAAAGAGGAAAATTAGTTAAAAGCAGCACTATAACACTAGATAAAGCCAAGGAAATAAGAGAACTAGACGAAAGCCAACCATACAAGTATTTAGGAGTCAATGAACTAGATAGGATACAACATACACAAATGAAAGAAAAAATAAAGAAAGAGTACTATAGACGAGTTAGATCAATACTAAAAACAGAACTCAATGATAAAAACAAGATAATGGGTATCAACACTTAAGCAGTCCCAGTTATAAGCTACAGCTACAACATCCTTAACTGGTCGCTAAACGAACTATGTACAATAGACAGGAAAATAAGAAAAATAATGACAGGATATAGGATGCACCACCCAAAATCTGACATAGAAGGGCTATATATACAACGCACAGAAGGTGGAAGGGGTCTTATACAGCTAGAAAACTATTATAAAATAACCAACATAGGATTGCAAAAGTGCCTACTCCAGAAGCAAGGGAAACTAATACAAATAGCCACAAAACACGAGCAAAACAAAAAACTGTTTTCAGTATTTAAGGAAGCTGACAAATACAAACAAGAAGTCAATCTACCTAACAAATAAGAAGAAGAAGAAGAAGAAGAAGAAGAAGAAGAAGAAGAAGAAGAAGAAGAAGAAGAAGAAGAAGAAGAAGAAGAAGAAGAAGAAGAAGAAGAAGAAGAAGAAGAAGAAGAAGAAGAAGAAGAAGAAGAAGAAGAAAAGCTATAAAACAAATGAAATCTAAACTAAAACTAGAACAGCAACGGACCATGATAAAACGATGGCAAGAAAAGCCCCTACATGGTAAATACTGGGCTAAACTAAATGCGAAAGAAATAGACAGAGACAAATCCCAGCAATGGCTGAGAAGATCAGGACTCAAAGCAGAGACTGAAGGATTTTTAATTGCTGCACAAGACCAAAGCCACCCCACCAGAAATTATCAAAAACACATAATGAAAAAAAATATAACAAGTAACTGTAGAATATGTGGAGACAAGAAACAATAAATCATATTATTTCTGGCTGCCCAGTCCTGGCTAAGAAGGAACATATTCACAGACATGACAGAGCTGGGACCTATATACACTGGAAGCTATGCCAACACTATGGAATAACAAAAGAAAAAAGATGGTATAAACACACGCCAGAAAAGGTCACAGAAAACGAGAAAGCAACCATACTCGGGGATATGCCAATACACACAGATAGAGAAATTAAGGCAAATAGACCAGATATAGTTGTCAAAGATCATGAAGAAAAAAAATGCTTTCTAATTGATGTATCAATACCAGCAGATGACAACGTTTCTCTAAAAGAAATGGAAAAACTTTCAAAATACAAAGACCTGGAAATAGAGATAACTCAAATGTGGAGTCTAAAAACAGAAACAATTCCTATCATAGTAGGTGCCTTAGGTATAATAAAAAAATATTCAGACAAATACATAACAAAAACACCAGGACTTACAAATATATATAACATACAGAAAATTGCACTACTGGGTACTGCACACATTCTACGCAAAACACTTTCAATACAGTAAACATAAGAGCACCACAGCAAACCACAGCACATACCCAAGGCGCACAGAGCTGCGCTCGGTAGTGAAGTGAAAGCACGTTATAAAAATAAAACTACTGAACAATAATAATAATAATAATAATACTACCTGGAAATAGTGGTAACTCGAATGTGGAATCTAAAAACAGAAACAATTCCTATCATAGTAGGTGCCTGAGGTATAATAAAAAAACATTCAGACAAATACATAACAAAAACACAAGGACTTACAAATATATATAACATACAGAAAATTGCACTACTGGGCACTGCACACATCCTACGCAAAACGCTTTCAATACAGTACCATAAGAGCACCACAGCAAACCACAGCACATACCCAAGGCACACAGAGCTGCGCTCGGTAGTGAAGTGAAAAGACGTTATAAAAATAAAACTACTGAATAATAATAATAATAATAATAATAATAATAATAATAATAATAATAATAATAATAATAATGATGATGATAATAATAATAATAATAATAATAATAATAATAATAATAATAATAATAATAATAATAATAATAATAATAATAATGATAATAATAATAATAATAATCCTTTCTACTACAGGCGTAAGGCCTCAGATCGTGGGGTGGGGGCTTGTCACTTTCTTCGACCCCAGTGCAGAACTACAATTTAATTCATCGACGACGACAAACTGATTGCAATGTGGACCAGCTCACCGCCTTAATAATAACAATGACGACGACGACGACGACGGCGGCAACAGCAACAACAACAATAATAATGGCTTCAAATGTTGACACAGGGCCAGCAGTGTCGGGAGAAGGGAGCAAGTCGATTACATCGTATTTATTTTATCGACTCTGAAAAGATGAATGACAAAATCGACCTTGGCAGAATTTGAACTCAGAACGTAAAGACGGACAACATGCCGCTAAGAAATTTTACGGGCGTGCTCACTATTCCGCCAGCTCACTGCCTTAATAGCAATAACGACAACAACAGCAACCATAATAATAACAAATATTAATTATAATAACTTACACGCCTCGTGAAATCCATGTATAATCCATGTGAAATCCATTTACAATAATTTATACATGAATTTCACAGGTTGTCACTGAAATGGGTTGGTAAAAATTTCAGACAACTTCGATTTAAAAACTGAATGTGATCACTACAGCAATTGATGAACTTTTGCCAAAATTAAAAATGATTAGAAACCTGGGGATTTGAAGAATCAAGTAGCGAGCCTTCTCATTAAAGCATTCGGCTCCCCTGAGTTCCTGTACAGATTTACAGATCTACCGTCGATAGTTCCTCTGATGATACATCAGAATTTTTATGAAGACTGCTGCCTCCACCACTCAATTCCATATGATATTTATCGCTACTCTGCCTTAATCTCCTGTTGCATCACGAATAAAAGCTTTTGAACACGAAATATTGTAAGAGATAAGTATATTTAAGATATTTTATTTCTAAAAAATCGCACTGTCACGGCTTCACTGACTAAAATCATTGTTTCATAGGCATTATCATAAATCATACATACACAAACACACATAAAATCATATACCCATATGCGTGTATTAGCACACAAACGCAAACGCACGCGCACGAACACACACACATAACTGTGTGTGCGTGCGCGCGCTTTTGTTGAATGCATAAATTACATAGAAATATATATTTACACACTTTACATATTTTGAATATCAATAGGCATTAAACGATTCTATGTTTGGTTATACTAATATATAAATATGATATTATGTTTAATTGTATGTATGCATGTGTATATATATATATATATACACACACACGTACATATAGAGCGTGCGATGTGTAAATTGTCGCCTTTTTATATTTTTAATTTCGCGCATGCCCATTCTTTGTTTATAATGTTCTCGATTACACGGTTTAGTAGGATCAGTTGGACACCGTCTGTGAGATAAAAAACACCATAATGCAATTTACTCTGGCAGAAATTTGGAAACGACATGCTGTATTGCTTGGCATTCGTTCTGGAAGTTCAAATTTGAGTATTTATGTGTGTTTCGGTGTCAATCTGAAGACGGTGCAATCTAAGACTGAGAGCGATAAATGTCAAACATCCAGTCAACATCATCGTGTTTGGAGTGATCACTAGTGATGGCGACGTTATGCTTCCATTCATCTTCCGTTATGCTTCCATTCCACACGGCTTCTGACCCAAGTGCCTGGAAGAGGTAGTGCTACTTTGCGTCAAGAGAGTAGCTGCTGGAAGATACTATATCTGGCAACAAGACTCTTTACTATGGCACACAAGCAAGAGACCCCAGTAATGGCCGTCAGATTATTTCTGCAACCACATCACACCTAACAGCTGGCCGCCTAACTCCCCAGACTGCAACCCCCTTGATTATTATGTGCGGGCCCCAAAAGTCCCTTGTAACAAAAAAGATGAATTGAAGGTAACGATTATCGCAGCATTCACCAAATTAAACAAAGAAAGCATCCAGAAAAGTTGCAGCAGATTCTGAAGTCTTCTGGAGGCCGCGGTTGAGGCCAATGGGGATTTTATTGAATACATTTACAGATTCGTGTTTCAAGTTATTTTTCTGTAATTCTCATAAATATATCTGTTATAATGAGATGTTAGTGTTATTGTAATTTTTGCATAATTAAGACGATAGTTTATTCATCGCCAACTATTCCCTGGTTGCTTAGATACTTCAGACTACCCCTGAAATATTGAAGCAATCCTATCATTTCCATATTTATACATTTATACATACATATATATATATATATATATATATGTATAAATATATATATATATATATATATATATATATATATATATATATATATATATATATGTTGTTGTACTTGGGGATGGTCATATTGCCAGTTTAGCCAATAAAAACACACGCACTGTATATTTGGTGTTAATTTGCTTCAGCTTTATATTACATTAATGTTAATCTTATTTCGGCCAGAGTTCTTTCGTCACACTTCTGTGACCTCATCAGTGGTCCTTTGTTTCCTTCCTTCTTATCTGTGTCTCACCTTGCTAAATATCAGCCATTTTGTATTTTGTATTCCTATTGTATGTGTCTACGCATGCGTGTCTTTCAATGTGTCCGTGTCTTTTGTAAGTACATGTGTGTATGGGGAGTGTCTGTATCACCTATATACTCTGTTAATACGTGTTCGTTTATATATATATATATGTATATATAGTTATATATGCATATATATATATATATATATATATATATATATATATATATATATATATATATATATATATATATATATATATATATATATATATATATATATATATATATATATATATATAATATATATACATATACACACACACACATTGACAGACAGACGGATAGATAGATGGATAAATAGGTAGATAGATGCACACACAAACTCGTATTACGTTTACATTTCTTCTGTGAAAGGTAAAGAACTTTGATATATTCTCAGACGATGGTTCACAGAAGAATTAGCTTGGTTTGTTCATCCTTTATTTAGAAAGACCTTCATATCAACACCATGCAATCTACTTATTCGAAACCAGTGAGGGCCTAATATGAATAAGTAACATTATCAATCTTCAGCGTGACTGATGATCTCTCAATACTTTATAATTTATGGAACATAATATATACAAATACGAACAGACGCGCACCTACATTCGCACATATTTATATATACATATACATATATATATATATATATATATATATATATATATATATATATATATATATATATATATATATATATATATATATATATACAGCTACACACACATACATATACACTTGCGCTTGCGGGCACAAATACACACACACACACAGATAATTGCTTTCTCTGCATGCGTGGTCTTATAATAATTTACTTCGGAAATATCTTGATTGAAAATACATCACTTACGTATAAATATTGCTGTAACTATCGATGATAATCACAAGAACAATATATGTGAATTATTGTATTCTTTACGATTATTCTCACATTTTACTGTGATGGGAATGAAGAGATGAATTATGAAGATATTGTGGAGGATATGCATGTAACTTCAGTTACTAAGCAGCAAAAAGCTCTCCACAAACTAATACTTATCGATACGTTAATATATTTTCTTCTTACGCGTGGAAAGCACACCTTAATTTTCTGGGTTTTTTTTTATTGTTTACATAGTACATCTACATATGTTAATACCACTTTTTCCAGTTCAAGGATACTTCGAAATTCCTAATGAAGGCTACATATCAAAACTGTATTTAAACGCCGTGGGAAAGAGTCCATGTCTAACTGAACGTAAATTAATTGGACTGTCATTCAATGGCCAATTTATTAAGGACTGATTTCAATTTTTTGTTTTCTTTTCCTTATACAAATTCGTACAACTGATTTCGTAGATGGTACCGTATACTGATCGCCGTTATCAATGTAATAATTAGCATTCTGATATGAAACGTACTTCACTCTCAGGAGTCAAGCTCATTAATATAGCTACAGCACGACACTAATGATATCGAACTGGATAAACATGGAGCAAAATAGATAAATACAAGGTCAGCAATTCAATGAATCACCAATGAATTCACTAAATCGAAGATTATTATCAGATATACATATCTTTTAATTGAAAAGTATTACTATACTGGGGTTAAATCAATTATATGATAACACTCAAATAGCTGTGTAGTGCGTGGTGTCGGTGTGTTTCACTATTTTCTATTCACATTATTACGAAGCTGAAATTGATGGCGAGTTTGCAGACTCGCTGGAGCGTCGGATAAATATCCTGTGGTATGTAATCTGGATCTTGATATTCCGAGTTCAAGTCTCAGCCTTATTATGCTTGTCGCTTAACCCACTAGAGTCAATGAAATAGAGTACCAGTCAAATGCAGCAATTTGAGAGCAAACAGTACCCGACGCCTAATGCATTGTAAAATTTTAGGGATTAGGACAAGATGTCTCCCTGCATTTCGTCTGGCTATTTTGTTGATAAAATAAAGAAGCGGTCAAGTACTAAGTTTGTGGATATCAACTAATACGCTCATCTGTGCCTATATCGGAAACGATCAGAAGTTGAGTTTTCTATTTACCTCTGTTTACCTCTATTTACATAACCTAATAAAAGGATCTGCGGCGTTGATTGAAGGAAAAAAAAACCTTGATTAAAGGGAAAAAAAAAGGCTTGATTGAAGAAAAAAAATATATCGTCATTCAACAGATCTGCTCTGATCACTGCATCAGAGTAAACTCTATGACCAAGAATAACAAGGGCTAGATATTAGTGCTGTACTGATAGAGATAGAAAGACTGGAGACCCAGAGCTGGAACGATTAATCCGACGAGATTGTACACACTTTCAGTCTACCAGGTTGTACAGAGAGTGATGCGGTTGACTTGAGTACAAGGCTGTGCTGAGCACTGAGGAGCGATATTTTTAAACACGTAGGTATGTCTCTTCAGATAAAATCCTTGTACTTCATCCTCTGGACTATGCAAGATTGAAAGGTAGATCGCAGTACAAAATGTCTTCCAATACTTAGCTTCGAACATTTGAATTCTGATTTCAAATCTTACATGCTTCCGTCTTTTCTTTTAATATCTCCTAACATAGCAAAAACAAAATAAGTCCTGCGTTTGCTATAAGTAGTTATATCCCGTTTATCCAAAATGGAAAAAATGTCACTATTAAATGCAATATTTTACTTTTATTTCCATAATACAAAAATGATATATACTGAAGATTAAAAATAAATATGAACGAAAACCTTACGTAATTTTTTCCGAATAGTCTTAGCATGAAATATTATTAGTATCGTGGTAATCTCATAGAGGTATTTGATGAATTTTGTGAGGGAATTGGTTGAACCATCATTAATTATTTGTCCAATTTTTTGGTAAAGTTGGAATTCAGAAAAAGGACTATAAAGTGCTTTCATTAATCCTGAAATTTTGGAGCGATATAGTTATCTCAACAGGAATTCCTATGATAAAGCCTTGAATTTAATCTAATGATTTCATGCTTAAACCGTCACAGTAACGCTGGCTTTCGTTTATAGTAAATATTATGGAAAAGGTGCGGGTCAATGTGTGATTAGATGATGGCTTTGAAAATTAAATTCCATTTATTTTTATGTATATAATTTATTTCTTAGTGACGTATGATTATATTAAATTATATTAATAACTTTTTAGTGGAATAAAAAATAAAAAATACAATATTCAATAGTACAGAATGTGGTAACTCGTCATTGTTGTCAGTCAAACGAATAACATTTTTCGCAGATAATGATAAAGAAAATCTAATTTCCCTAAATTATTTTGATCTTTTATGACTAAATTACATTCAACGATATAACAGATAAAAATAGTTCAGAAGTTTATCAATATAATATATTATCTCTAAATGAGTAGCCATCTAGTGGTAATTCTTGTCTCACCTGTTACAATGATGCTTTGTAGTTAAATGGTTTATAATATTTGAAGCTTATCGTAATTATATGCGTTTGAGAAAAAGGAATATATATATATATTGAAAACGAAAAGCCACATTCTTCCTTTCTTTCTCTCTGTCTTTATCTGTTTGCCTGTCTGTCTGTCTATCTGTTTGCCTGTCTAATTGCCCTTCCCTCTCTCTCTCTCTTTCTCTTTCTCCCACTCTTTCTGAATCTCCCTCTCTTTCTCTCTCCTCCTCTCCCCCTCCCTCTCTTTCTCTCTCCTCCTCTCCCCATCCCTCTCTTTCTCTCTCTCCCTCTCTCTGTATGTTCTTCCCTCGTTTTCTTTCTGTTTACACTGTTATTGTTCCTGCAAAGAATATTTATGAAAATGAATTTACTTAATGAATGAGGGGTGTGTCATTAAGATGTTAAATCATCTTCTGTGTCATAAAGATTTTAAATAATCACAATTATATAACGTGTGGTGTAGTATCACAGTCATTAGAAGTAAAATAATTCATCACAATAGAATTATTTACGTATCTTTAAAATTTTACTTATTTAATTGGAGCACATTTCGAAATATTTATTAGATATTTAGACTATTCTATTAATTTTCTACTTCCATATATAAGACTAAAAGAAGACAGGGCAACACTCTCAT
>NC_142934.1:48672394-48677394 GCF_046866305.1 Octopus bimaculoides
TAATATCGGAGTGATTCTTTCACATATCCATCTAAAGAACTCATAGGAGGTATAACATGCAATGGGCCCCAACCATATCCAGAAAATGTTAGCAGACGAAATATTTCCAATATTCTTTCTGAAATTCAGAATATTAAATGATGATTCAGAAAACCAAAATTTAGTTAAAATCAGTCCTGAAAAGGAGCTCTCATATTGATTTTATTGCAGCCCTTTATGTGGTGCTGTATACTAACAACTGCAACAGCGAAATTCGGTCGTAACATCCAAAGACGACAGAAGAGAAATGGAGAAAGCCAATTGACACGCTGAATGAACACGCGAGGAATTTAACAACAGATAAGAAGTTAACTTGGTGTGAGCTGTCGGGAGTTTGAAAACGGATTTTGGGATTAGTGTGATATGTCTCACATAGGAACTATTCGTGCGATCGTAAGATACCGATATTTAGTTATGATGTAGTATTTTAAGACCTTCTTTTCTGTCATTCATTCGAAAAATATGGCAGTATTAATAACAGAAACGTCTCGAGCAACATTAAACTCTCGCTCAATTACGATCTAGTTAAAAAACCTAGATATATTACCAAGTGTAGCGGGTTCATAAGGAATGTTGCACAGTTCACTGTTACATTGTCTTGTTTCAAACGGATGAACCGGTAACTCAGAGGATTACATTTAGAATTATAAATTTTTGATTAGATAAACTTGCAAAATATTCCACGTTTGATTATAGAAAGGAGTCTAACCACATAGAGCAAAATATAAATACAACATGGACTCGCAAGATAATCTGGAAGAGATATATGCAAGAGGAAACGAAACAAATTAAAACAATATGTGCATTACTTCAATGATATATTTTTTAAATGGCTATAATGTACAACGGATATTTTTCTTATTGTCAGTTATTGTAGTATCTGCTGAGATATTTTCATGAAACTAAAGTTCATCTAGAAGTTTTTTGGAGAATCACAGCACAGGAATTGCTGAATAATGAATTTCTTCTTAGTATGGATGACAAATTAATGAGAACTGACATAAAGTGAATACATATATCTTACAGAGGAAACCATGTATTAAATTTGAGGAAAGGGTAGAGTTGATTGTATCTATAGGTGTACGTAAATTTTGATTTATTGTGTTAACAACCGAAATATCAAAAGCAAGGTTATCGCAGCTAGATTTGAACTGAAAAAGAAATGAAGTGTCTAAACAAACACCAGAATGATTTTTGTGTCTGACATGTTAACAGTTCTGCCAATACATCCAATTTCGTCAGTCAAGTAGTAAAATAATTTATTTCAAAGAAATGGTACGTAGTTTTTTTTTTCTATTATTTATTATAATATTCAGTTCTGCACAACCTTGCTCTAACTGTTTATAATATGGTTAAACTTTTAATAAATTATTATCCAGTTAACTGATCAAACTTTTACGTGAATTTTTGAAATTTTAAAAATTCTGCAATGGTTGATTATTGAAGGTTTTTTCCACGGAAATTTCACAAGAGAAAGCGATTCTCTTAGTTACAAATTAGTGTTATCTCTGTATCCCCAACCATGTTATCGGATAATGTTATAAAATACTGACCACAATGCGCTTTCTAGCATTGTTGTAGTTTTCGAATGATGCCGATCCGCTGACTAGAGGCACGTAGGCCAGCAGTTCACTTTAACTGAATGTCAGCCAGTTGAAGCATTATCTATTTATAGCTGAGTGGACTGGACAGCATGAAATGAAGCGTTTTCATCAAGAATACGACACACCATTGGTCTGGTATCTTGCAATCATGAGTGCAACATCCTAACCAGGCATCCTATCAGAAGCCGCACCCCGTTCTCATAGGAAAACCATTGCATCTGGCAACGTAGTTGTTATTTAGTAAATTGGACTTGTGTTAATGCTGAATAAATATAAGAGAATACTTTACCCGATGACATTTCATTCAAAGATACTTATTACATACATATTTGTCGTAAAGGTCTGGTATTTGCGCCGGTTGATAGAATTGTGTTATGTACTCGGATAATGTCCACTCATTTAAGAAGGGATGATGTAATTGACTGATACCATAAATACATTACTAATATTTATGTCAATAAATCGAGAAGATAATACAATAAGACAAATACTTCAAACTTTACCCCGCTCCATCGATTATGAAACTCATTAATCACTTAACTACTGAGTTATATGTGTCTTTGGAAAAGGATGGTGCGAAGAATACCATAACTCTCATTCTATAAACTTTTAATGCAATTTGGCAATACGCTTTAAGTTGTTCTTTTCATATTCTCAATCAAGCCTTTGCATTTCAGTTCATAGTACTTTAAAATGATTCTTATGTTTAGTACGACAGTTTGGTCATATAAAAATAATATCATTGAATCGAAAACTCTATTCAATTGAACTCCTCGCAAGTTCAATATTATACAATATTATACAACTTTAATAACTAAAATAAACCCTTCGGTAAATTACTGTTCACACATCGGAATTGTAATTTCGGTTTATGAATTATTCTTCACCAGGAAGTAAAGGGGTGGTAGAAATTTAACATAACAAGTTTCCCCGTTGTCTTTCATGTGTTCAGTGTTGCTAAAATAAATACGAGTTACGTAGTGGAGTTGATTTAAGAGACTATAACACTATAGTATATTTTACTCTAGTCTACACAGTTGTAGAGGAGACAGTTTCAATATGATCACATTTTATTATTCACAAACGATTTCAATGTAAAAGTCAAACAACGGCGCCTAAGTATATTCTTTTCCTAAAGTGAGTTGTTACTCAATAAGTTATGAATGAAATAGTATTAAATATATTTATTACATATGTCTTTCATAGTTTCTAATGAAACAGTTAAATTATTCACTATTTTGAATATCTATTTTCCCATCACTATGGTTAATGCAACGTGTCTAAATTTACCACAATGTATCTCTATGTGTGCTGCAACGAGCGAATTGATATGTTAATTTATTTGAAATGAATAGAAGACAAATACAAGGACGGTTCACTTCACCACTTCACATTCATCTGTTTAGAGCTGCTTAGTTATATTTTAAACTTGTAATACTATCTCTCACCCGTATAAAATAAACCGTAAGAAATTATATACTTATATGAGTGAACAAAGAACTGTCTCGACCTTAATATCGAAGGGTTTATTTGCTGCTTAAAATTAGTCAAATATTATTAAAATTAGTCTATTTAACTGGCAAACTATAAAAGAGAGAACATATAATTATTCTTATAGAAGTCTCCGTATACGATATATTGCAGAAATTTTATCTGCACAGGCGAACAAGGACAATGTGGTAATTTATGATAAAAGGCTCGAACTATAGTGGTTATCACGGTTTCGTCACAAGTATTGTACATCTTCTTCACTCTATTTCGATAAAGTCTGCAAATATATATATATGAGATTGATAGCAATGACTAAGTATCGTTACACATTAAGTTAGCAATCAATCTTTAGCAATGAATTTCAAAAAAAGTATTCTGACATTGATTACCATTAACATGATGTTGAGAGAGGATTTCTGATTGACATCACTTTCTATGGTAAATCTATCGTATTCAGTCTCCGTCTAGCTTCTCTTTTGAACTCCATTTTGAGGGTCAATCTAATGTAAATATTTTCCCGGAGGAAGGATAATAAAGAAACAGTAACTAAGACACAATTTGGACTCAAAAGGATGGAAGTGTTATATATTTGCACGCACACACACACACACACATACACACACAGTCACGCGCAGAGACACGCACACACACAGGCACCCCGACACGCATATGCACATAGATATATATGTATATATACGTACGTATAAGTATACATAAATATATTTATTTATATATGTGTGTGTGTGTGTGTGTGTGCGTGTGTGTGTGTATGTGTGCGTGTGTATGTAAGTATGTATGTATATACGGAGCGTTTATGAGAATGAGAGAGAAAGAGCTAGGGACTTAGGTTTATTTGAGAAGAAGGATAAGTAAGTGATTTACTTATAAATGAGATGATATGGAAATGGCAAATTAATCTACTGCAAATCTGAAAATTGGTACTTTCATTTCATTATTCAAATCAAGTTTACTTTCAAAAACTTTCTTGGACACTACTGGCATCGATCATCATTAAGAATACAATACTAAAGCTAAAATCTGGTGCTGAATTCATAATAGTTTTCGATAATATTGGTGCAGACTCCTCACAGAATTTCTTATTCTGAAATTTAATACTACGCAAGATGTAGTTTAAAACAACTATGTTATTTAAATTCTGATTTTGACCCGCTGAAAAGAACAGTAATATACAAAGGAAAAATGTTGAATAATATAGATCTAGTTACACTAGATAGATTAAAATAAAGAATGGACTGGTAAGAATTTCATACTCGTTATACTCAGTAATGTCTACGATAGTACTGAACAACACCTATGAATAAAAACATTAAAATGAAAAGCAAAATTCTTAACAGCGCCTAAAATATTTTGAAACAAGATGAACGGACAACGAGCAGAATGTAAATTTGTATTGCACTCTGTAAAATGATTAATAGCGACGGCAGCAGCAGTGCTAATAACAAAACAGGTAATCACTACTTACAAGTGGATGTTGATTTAGAACACAAAGCACTGTGATAGTTACGATGGGAGAACATCTCACGAATGGACATGTAGTGCATCAATGTAAGCTCTCTTCTTAGTATCACTAGCAGGAGACAATAACTATCATCACATCCGCCTGGACTACCAGATCACTTGAGTCCGGCCTTACTTGTGCTTGTCAATGATAGACGCCTGAAAGCTTGAAATAGCAGCGATTCCACTCTCGCTATTTGCGACATCACTGTCAATGTTCTAGTTATTATAACGTAACAGGCACTTGCAAGAGGTGATAAATATTTCCTATTGTATTACACTTTACAGCAGTGGATAATAATGTCGTTTGGTAGATGTTTTTAGCGAGTCACACACTGACTCAAGACT
>NC_142934.1:48687394-48709894 GCF_046866305.1 Octopus bimaculoides
AGATGATTTTTAAAACAGGTAGAATTCGAATAAAAACAGGGGAAGTTTTCGTACTGTGAATGATATCTATGTTGTCATGCATCTTCACAAATTTTGTGGAGCAAAAGAGAAACTATTTAGAGATGGAAAGAGAAAGAAAAATAGAGAGAGAGAGAGAGGAAAAAATGAGGAGAGAGAGAAAACAATGAGACAGAGAAAACAATGAGAGAGAGAAAACAATGAGAGAGAGAAAACAATGAGAGAGAGAAAACAATGAGAGAGAGAAAAAATGAGAGAGAGAGAGAGAGAGAGAGAGAGAGAGAGAGAGAGAGAGAGAGAGAGAGAGAGAGAGAGAGAGAGAGAGAGAGAGAGAGAGAGAGAGAGATTAGTAAAGAGGGAGGGAAGTACCAAAATCTGGCTGAGTAAAAAGTAATCAACGTTTTGAAACATGAAATTCATCACAATATATTTGAACAATACGGAAATTTTATTCATCAGAGTGAGTACCATTACAATCAACATATTTTTGCCAACGAGTTACAAGTTTATGAATTCCGGTAACATAAAAATCTGGAGTTCTTGAGCTGATGAACTCTTTGAACGCACTTTCGGCATCGGTTTGAAATTTGAACTTGAAAAAGTAGTAGTGGGTAGGGGAAACCTCTGGAGAATAAGCTGGGTGAGGAAGAAATTCGTAGCCAAGTTCCCTCAACTTCTGGACCATCATTAGTGAAACATGTGGTTGAGCATTGTCATGAAGAATGATTAGCTCTCTTCTGTTGACTAGTATGTGACGGAGGAGTATTGAATTTTCCTTCCTATTTGCAATTTCATGGCAATCTGTTACTGCAGTAATGATTTTTCCGGGTTTTAAGAAGTTATAGTGGGTGAGCCCAGCAGTACACCACCAAACAGTTCCAGAGCTGATTTTAGTCCAATCACAGAGAAGAATGCGTTTTTTTTTTATATTATTGTACAGAATCCACTTTTCAACACAAGTTATAATGGGGGTCAAGAAATGGATAGGTCTGGTTGCGGAGAAGAAACGCCGAACAAATTTCATATCTACGCATTTTCTTATTTTTCATTAAATTCGTGTGGTAACCATTTGTCGAGCTTTTTATTTTCCGATCACATGCAAATGGTTGAAGGCAGTTTTCTGGCTACCTTGAAGTTCTTTTGCCAGTATTCGAGTAGTTTTACGTGGATCTTTCTCAATGAAGGTCTTTAATTGGCCGTCATCGATGACAGATGGGCGTCCATTACGCTCACGCACTTCATGGCTCCTGTCCACTGCAAAATCATTTAAATCATTTTGAGCTGATCAATCACTGGTCATTTCCTCACCAAAAGTTTCGTTGATATCGCAGGCAGTGTCAGCTACTTTACGTCCTTTTTTGAAGTTGAATAGCAAAACCGCTCGAATATCACGCTTTGACAGTTCCATTTCAGATTACTGTAACAACCGTGAAAAAAAAATTAATGTTAGTTTATTGGTATACTTGGGCAAGTAAAAGTCTATATTATCAGACAATTGCAAAACAATTTAAAAAAAAAAATATTTTTAGGGCATATTCGATCCTTTGGCTACTTATTGTGCCGAGGCTTAGACAAATCATGTTAAGTGATCCATTCAACAATTGTAAAATTAAAAATATGAAATCACAATTGATTAACTAAACAACAAGGCATTTACTTATTGAATTAAAATACGCATATACACACTTACCAGATCTCTATTAAACATTCTGTAGCAATCTGTAGTAAAGAAAACTTGGTAAATGATATCGAACAATAGATGTCCATAAAATCCGAAAGTAATTTTGATCCGCGGTTGTTCTTTCGGTTAGATTAATAAATGTAATAGTTACGGAAATTTCGAAAAACAATCCAGACAATATTTCAAAAAAATTTCTAGAATAAAGAATAGCTCATATTTAGTGCATGATCACACCATACAAAACCAAACAGGTGTTTCTATCGTGTAAGCATTTTGGAATAGATTAATTTATTGGTACGATATAGGAATCGGTACATATTTAAGTGGTTTCGATATCAGATGTATCCAAATATCAATACTAACATAATTTTAGAAGCCAACTCAGTCTCGAAGAAATCAAACAACATGTGAAATCTTCACATCAGTGCAGGGAGCGGCAACGATGAAATACAAGGAGAGAGAAGGTTGAAAGGTAAAGATGAAACATGGTATGTTATTCTTTATTCTAGTTAATATTTTTATACACACACACACACACACACACACACACACACACACACACACACACACACACACACACACACACACACACACACACACGCATATATATATATATATATATACACACACACAGACACCCTTCATCTTTGTCTGTCAAACATCGTAGGCTTGAAACGTCAAAGCGTTAACATATACACCTGTTTGATGTTGCCTCGCCTCTCTGTGAGTTTTATTTGTTGTACGTTTGAATCATATATTAAATATATATGTGTGTTTGTGTATGTAAGTATAAGAGAGTGTGTGTTTGTATCTGTGTATGTGAGTGAGTGTCTTTGTGTAAAGATGTGTATGTGCGTGAGAGTATATGTGTGTGTGTGTGTGATTCTGTGTGTGCGTGCGTGCGCGCGTGTGTATGCTCATGTGTGTATGTGTGTGTAAGTGTGTGCATGTGTTTGTAGGAGTGTGTGTGTGTACGTGCGTTCGTGTGTAGTGAGGATGTAGTATCGCAGAATTAAGAACGTCTATTTGCAACTATGGGATATGTATAGAAGCAATTCCATTCGAGTGTCTACCTAATTCAAAAGTTACGACATTGTTACAGACTGTCACTCTAAGTAAGTGCGTGAATTGATTAGTTGAGAATGTCTGCGGAATGCTCAGTTATTTACATATTAATTCAAGAGCAGTTCACTAAGTTTATCGAGCATAATCCGCCATGTTGAACGACGGAGATCCGCCATATACAAACATAATCAATCTTTGTCTTGTGACCAAGGCTAATAATAATAATAATAATAATATATATATGTATATATATATATATATATATATATATATATATATATATATATATATATATATATATATATATATATATATATATATATATATATATGTATGTATATATCTTCCTCCACTTCCAAATTTAGCCGGACAGAATATGACGCCAGTGTTATAGCAAGTTAGATCTTGACAAACACAATGAAATAACAGACTTCATAAATCAAATATACCGCAATATTATTGCGTATGTGTTTGTCTTTCGTATAACAGAACAGCAAGACAGTAGATCAAATATAAAATTAAAGAAATCACTAGGGGATATCATTTGTATGCATACACGTTGGCGAAACTTGAAAGTGGATTAAGCACGAAAGATAAAAGCATCAGTGACCAATCTATGCTATTGTAGACGGCAATACAGAAGCAACAATAACTAATATTGAAGTGAAATCAGATGGCACAGATCCCCTCACAAATTACTTACATATGACTCAATTCTAAACATTCTGTATTAAATAACCAAATCCGGACACAAACACTGTCACTAATGAACACAACGTTGCCTTTCCTGCTACTTATTCCCAAATTACAATACTGAAATACCAACCCGCTTTGGTAAAAATAAACAAATCAACCCTCTGCCAAAAATATTTGGAGACCAAATGTCTATGATAAAATAGCGCTTCCAACTGTAAACTTAGTGACAAAATATAAAATCACTCCCGTTAAGTGTGATCCTACACTAATTAATAGGGACTCATCACCTGCAATTAATCTCATAGTATAACTACACACTATTAATATGAAATAAATAATATCCGAAATATTGACTATACATCGGTTTTCATAAAGAAGAGAACATTAGGTGAAAGTAATCTTTATTTAGAATGCATCCTCATTAAAAACAAAACTGAAGCAAGGGTGTATTTTACACTATTTGTTCTTAATAAACTTTTGTTAATAAAGAAATGTGACATTCATATCTAATCAATACACTAATGGATAAGACTAAGAAAAACGTGTTGTCAAACAGATTTCCCAAGACTCAGTATCTTCTGAGATAACCGGCTGAGAACCAAATAAAAACAACTGGACACTTGCAGAGCTTCGCTACGAATGAAGCTAATGCCGTAAAGGTTTCGTTTAACATATTGCAATTGAACACGAGAACGAACCACATAAGGAATGAGAAGATTGTACTTGCTGGAAGTGATTGAGCTTAGTGGTGAGTGCAGAGCCGGGAGGTAGCATGAGGTAAGGTTGACAAAAGGTGAATAGACAAGTGGGACGAGGGTGTTTAAGTGGTGGAGATTTCAGGAGCTACGAATGCTGTAGTCGGTGAGGACAAATGACTTCAGAAAGGAATGAAGTGAGATATAGGTTCTCAATGCAGGAGGAAATATAGTCAAACAATTGCTTGTGTTTTGAAGAGTTTAGGAGATTAATAGAAGGACCGGATCCATTTGAGGGATTACGTCAAGTAGCAACTGTCAGTCGTTGCCGAAATCCAGAAGTGGACAGGCACAGTGGCTGGTGTTGACTATGCGAAGACACCATCTTTTGTAGACAAATTTGTAGAGAGAGTGAATATTACACAACGGTGATAGGCGTTGGAAAGGCGACATGTGGTTTCCGTGTAAGAGGTGCTGTGTGAGACCTTGGTAACCGAAGAAACTGGGTATTTGAAAAGGAGAGATAGAATTAGCCAAGTAGTTTCGATAAACCTTCTACCATGGAGGAAACAGTAGATGGTAATTGTGAGTGGAAAGGTCACAGAATTAGTCCAAAAGCTTACAACGGAAAGACATGGCGACCTAGTGTGCCAACCACGCAAACTATAGGGTAGGAGAATGTCTCTACCTTATAGAATGGAGCTACATTAATGTTAAGCCACAGGAAATGAACAGAGTAAAAATTAGAAAACTGAAAAGAAATAAAAGCATGAACAGCAACTTATACCACAGTAGTAGTGATGCAAGCAACAGCAGTAATAATAACCATAGCTGCTGTGGCCATAGCAATTATAAAAGTAGAAGGCGGATTAGCTGTTATAGATGACTGTGGGGGTATTCTTTTCCACTCTAGGCACAAGGCTCGAAATTTTGGGTGAGGGCGCCAGTCGATTAGATCGACGCCAGTACGCAACTGGTACTTAATTTATCGAGCCCGAAAGGACGAAAGGCAAAGTTGAACTCGGCAGAATTTGAACTCAGAACATAAAGACAGACGAAATAGCGTTAAGTATTTCGCCCGGCGTGCTAACGGTTCTGTCAGTTCGCCGCCTTACTGACTGTTGGCATAATATTATTTATTTAAGTAGATCAGAGGTCATTGTTACTTTCCTTTTAGCTGTTGTCGTTATCGTTCCTGATATTCTTGTTTTTACTCAGGATTTTGTTGCTTTTGTCGCTGCTGTTGTTCGTTGTTATCAGTTGAAGACGAGGCGAAAGAATATTAAATGGAATGTTTGCGTTCATTTTAGTTTCTTCTCGTTGTTGGGAAAGCCATTGTTTTCATTAAGTATCGGAGGATTATTAAGTATAATCCTAGCTTAATCTGTTTTTGTTTGTTTTTTTATTCTTTGCTGGCGTTGCTATTGTAGTTGTAGTAAAAGAATAGTAAATAAAAATGTTTGGTTTTATTTTTGGTTTTTGTTGGTGTTTGTGTCAAGGCTGATGCAGTTGGTAGACGTTGACGTTGCTGTTGTTGGTGTTGACCATCAAGAATTAGTGACGATACTGATCCTCTTTAGTCTACTTTAGTGAATTGTGTTAACAAAACATGGAAATATGAATATGCTAAAAGCAGTCAAGTACATACTGTATTTTACCTCACTAGTGGAGCAGGTGAAATCGCAAAGAACTGCTATACATTTAGGATTACCATCACCATATACATTATTGTGTGAGATGAGGGGCAGCAGCTGTTGTGCAGTAACTGTCGCCATCCTGTCTGTTTCTTTTATGGCCATTAACGGAACGGCCGCGTTTAGAAATGCACCGGATACTGGAAGAAGTGCAAAATGTCCAGACTGACATACCACAACCTAACGGTTCCTTACTATGCGTACGTGAGTGCAGGATAGCCCTCGGACAAAAGCAACGTATAAATGTTTTATAAGAACTTTAAGAAAGATATAGAAATTCTCATTTTCTTTAGAAAATATCGACCACAGATTCTAATGGACAATGTTTTTTCCATGTTGCTTCATACCGAGCATGATTCAGCGACTGAATCGCATCTGCACATGCAGGGGGCGATTTCGTTCGCTTCTACGTAGTATTTAAAGGTTTGATGTTTGTGCTGAATATGGATATGGGCCTTCCTGGTAGGGAAGGCTATATTTATGCCGAACAGGCTAAAGCACCCTTCACCCGCTTGATATATTCTATGAAACACGATGTTATTGTAGAAAGCACCGAAGGTATGGCAGATTTTTATACTATTCTAATATAAAATGATATGTCGATCTTTAAGTCATGTTTTGTTATGCTCCCCAGGTCTTGCTGAGACTGGATTCAGTCACGAATCCGCAGGATTGAGTATCGGTGGCCCTGTTGCGTATGAGAAACAAGTTGGCCACGTAGAACTCTAGAAAAGAGCCGCAGAATGTTGTGGAGGGGTCTGCGGAGAGTTTATATCCTCTTTTCTGTCTTTGATGGAACTGCTTGTCTTCTTTCTTTCAATCTAAGCATGTCAGCATGATTTGTATCTCTAGGTCGGAAAAGTATTTATTGTCGACTAATGCGCTTCAAGGTAGGATGTGGAGTCAGTATATTAACTGCCAGTTTTACTTCAGATGTGTCGCTGTATGAACGAATAGTGCTTTGAGTTACAACGAGAGAAAAGTTTCCACTTTAGTGCATAAATGTATGACGTTCGTGAAAACTGGTGGAACGTTGTGTGTCCCACATCGCAGGTATTTTGCGTGTATCTAAATGAAGTAAAACCGGGACATTCTTATCCACAGTTCATTGAATGAGCATTCCATTCCGTTTATGGTTTTGCAGAATCATTCCATATATGTATCACTAGTGAAAAGTGATGATTTGCATCGTATTGTGCATTATCATTGAACACACTGATTTTCCCGTGTCCTATTTCTTACTCATTAAGGATTTCATGACGTAGCTACCTCGCTAGAAAGATTTGCGATTAGAATATTTGGTAAAGTCCTATAATTGGTAATGGAATTCGAGTGCCTTTGAATATTTCACGCAAACTTCTGACTAAAATATACAACTTCGAAGGATATCACTGTGACCTTGAACGGACTCTAATCACACTTCATCAGCTAAAAGTAATTTTATACAGGTCACCGACTAATAATATCCCATGTGACTGACTTTCAGTCCTGACAATAAAGATTGAAGTCGATTAAATGACATTCACCTTAATTGGCAATCCTTGACAACAATCCATGAGTGATTGCTACAGGTAAGAATCATTTTCGTCCTGGGTTTTCGATTGTAATATGCTATGTGTTATTGTATTAAAGATATAAATGAATTAAGCCATTTTCAAATATTTATTGATGAAATATACGTGATGTTTTTATCAATCAAGAAAAATCAAAATGCAACGAATATAAATTTCAAGATAACATTGATTATAAATTTTAATGAATGGTACACTTTTAACAATAAAATAGATCACTTACCATCTTACATCAGCGGCTGTGCAGTATAGCTGTTTATCCAGTATTGTTCGACGTCTTTCTTTAAAAAAGAAAATATGGAAGAATAGTCAATCGTCTTCCCACAAATAATTTCTGCAAGATTTAGCCGTCTTGATCGATGTGTTTGAAGAAATTATTTGCTGTCAAATGGTCTTCAAGCAAGAAATTTGAATCTTTCACGAACTGGAAAGTTAATAAAAAGGTCAATTCTGTGCAAAGAGTATTGCGTTGTTATTTCTGTGAAAGAGAAAAAAATCCATTTCTTCAAAAGCATTTCAACGTCGTCAGTTTGATGCAAATAAGAATTAGGTTAGATAATAAGAAATATAAAATTGAAATGGATGGTGATATGATACAATGAAGAAATAATGCACCCAAAATTAACAGGGTTCATTAATTGGTAACCATTGTTAATTCAGATACTTGATATATTGATGAAGCTCTTGGAAGCAGCTAAAAGAAAAACAAATTCTATAAAAGATTTCACTAAAAATCTGTACCAATAACCCCCAGGAGTGTTTTGAAAATTTTGCTTCAAATTACAACAATAAATCAAGACATTGCAAAGGCTAAACACATATAACAACTTCTCTCTATGTTATTCAATGGGAGAAAGAATTTTAGGCATTGAATATATACTGATAGGAGAAAATCACCTTGAAGTAAAAACAACGTAGTAAATTCTATAAACCGCCCTTTAACAAATCGGATTTGTACGAATTGTGTTAGGAAGTTTTTAAGGAAAAATTCCACATCTCACGAGCAAAATGATCTGTTGCAACTAGGATGATGAGAGCGTTAACGGAGTGGTATATAAGAAACCATTTACATTGATTGCCGCCAATTCCTTGTATCTGTTATATTTTTAATAATGTTTTTTTTATAAACCGAGAACAACAGGTATCCTAATTTCCTATGAAACATATCAAACAACCGGATGTTTACCAGTTAATTACTCCTGTTAGTTTTGGACATATTATTTCTTGATTGTATCATGTCACTATCCATCTCAGTTTCATATTTGCTATTATCTAGCCCAATTGTCTTTGGCAAGAACGGCTCATTAAGCAACTGGATTATTGGCTCAGTGCAATTTATGAAAGTAACTTTTCGCGCTTGATATCTGCCAAACTTTAGACTGTGTAAGGTTTGCAAATCATTTATTGAAACTTCTGCCTACCTGTAGAACCTACATCGTATCTTTTGGATTGGTCAGATCGCATTATTGCCGCATTAATTGAAGGATATATTTCTGTCCCTTATACTATTAACCCTGACGTGCAAAATGTTTCGTTTTCAACACTCATTCACTTCCTCATGCACTGCAGTATCTTACTTTACTTGCGACTACATCCAACAATATCCATTCTCACGCAGATGACGACATCTGTCATTTCTTCCGAATATTCCCCAACCATTCATTCCTCATCATCTCATACATATGCACTCGTACCAACAAACTCTCATTCACATAAATGCTCAACTTTCCTGACCACAAATATACCCGTGGTATAAACACACAGAGAGTCACATATAAGCAGGTATACGGTTACTTTTTGTTTATATAGTGCCAGAAAGCTCCATAATTTAAATGAGTGACGCATATTCTCAAGCAAAATTACGCAATATTGGCATCTCTTCAGTATTTTCAGTGAAATGCCCACACAAATATGGAGGGTGGCCACTGTTAATGAAATTTTACTAATGATGAATAACTTAGTTTCTTTTTCAGCAACGGTTGTATGGCAAATCCATTGCATGGCAAATGAATTATTTTATCAAGTTTCTTGTTTCAAATTATTCAGTGAATATCGATAGAAATGCTGGCGAGAGTTCACCAAATTTGATCTCATGTTCAAATTTGCAAAATGCTTTAATAGGATGTCATACGCTGAGGAGAAGAGAAACTATTCATTTTCGGCGATAATTTCCCCTCAAAAGCTGCTGATGAGAAGTCTTTTTATGAACGCGTTCAAAGAATTGGATTAATGATAGCAATAGTAGCAATAGATAAAAATTTAGCTACACTAAAGTTCTGCGACATAACATCAACTACAGGTTCACTACTTCGAGCCCATATATTAAATATAAGGTGGAATTTTACTGTCTTCGCGTAAGATCTAATCATTTACCAATAAACCTTCGAAACCTTCTTAAAAATATTAATATGCATCTGTCTAAATTATCGTTTCTAACAATTTTTTTAAAACTATGCTGCAGAGTATTTGAATCCCACATTATAAAATAATGCATTCAAAGACAATACATTTCATAAGGCGGTATTACTACTCATAAAAATATTATTTTGGATGAGGATGTTATATCGTATAAAGCTTCATATAGTTTAAATATTCTACCATAGTTGCCTGGAATAACCTCACCATTATAAATATATTTTTCGATGAAGTCAATAAATATTAACAACCTACAAAGCTGCTATATAAATGCAACGTATCATTCTTCAAAGCATTAGGCTGGTGAGCTAATTTCTCACTTGCAAATGTAGCAACAAGTTATATAAATTGAACTGAAGATATCTTTCACTGATGTTCACACATTATGTATATATTACAATCACACAAACACGATGAACCACATGATTTTTTAAAATACAGATGGAATTCAAGACATTGCATGTGGCATACAATCTGTTGGTACATCACAGAACATGCATATCCTTACGTAAACTGATCCAATGTGATACTTTTCCCACAAATAAGTATAACGTTCTATTAGTATTTTGTTTCTTAGTTACAATACAGAATGAATGATAGGAATTAGTGAACTACTGTGGAAAATAACACCGATGATTATTCCGAAATTTCCAACTGCAAGCTAGTTGAAATTTTATTTCTCATGGAAAGCATTTTCCATGTACTGCAATATATATAGAAAACAATCATTACGAATAACCTTCTGTGCATTTCAGATATGATATTGAAAAAAAATTGAAAAATACGTGTATGGTGATTGAATATATAATGCAGTTTCTAACTTCGGGATGAACCAATGCAATCTTTTGAAATCGTTTGCTTATATGTTACCACACTGCTCCATTTTCCTCATTGGAATATTTACATAATGAGTACAGCAAATTTAGAGTTAGGATTAAAAGTTCCAGCTTCGAAGGAAATATGAAAATTCTATACGTCAAGTATTTTTCTTCATTTGTGTACATAAGTGTTTAACAATCCTTAGACAAATGATTTAATAAAATTGCTTTTTATATTATTTTAGTGAAAATATGTTTGGCTAATATTTTTGAAATGATGCCACTTTCTTAATACTTGATATATTTTTAAGCCCCTCTTGTAGAATCGTTTAACTTTCAAATTGCAGCAATAATTTGTGTTAAACGAAATTTGTTCAAATCCATCTTTGACGTGAATCAAATTATAACTTACGCACATGCACATATATGTATGCACGTATTTATGTAGGTGAGTGTCTGCGCATAAAAACACAAACACATAATGTTTATTACTCTTACAACAAACAAACAAAAATACTAGACTTATAAAATTTTAAAAAAGAACAGGGAGGCTCTCAACTAATGTTTGACGTAGTATACAGATGGATTGCAGAAATTTAAGTAAATCGGTATGGGTAATAACCAAAAGGAGTTTCAAAAATAGAGCTTTAAAATCATTATATCCAGTACCTGCAATAATTTAAATGGATGGCTTTGATTTGACATGATACAATACATATTTTCGGTATTGAAACTGAAGTTGAGAGTAAGGCGCGTTCTACATATATTTATAGAGTTACCGAAGAGATGGCTAGGTAGTGAAACAAAGAACAAAAAAGAAACAGTGAAGAAGGTGTTGTGATTTAAAGCTACAGAGAGATAACAAGAAATAGAAAAATATTGCGATAATTGAGTGTCGAAAAGAGAGAGGCATAAATAAAAGGCCTCAGAGAGAAAGGAAATTGACAGAGAGATGAAAGGAAAGGAAAAGAAAGAGGGTAAAGTGAGCATTGTTGAAATTAATTATATATAATAAATGACGTTCGATGTTGTATAGTGAGATGCATAATTAACCTAGAATACAAACATCTTTATAGTAATCTACCTGTTAAACAGACGGAGCTATCAATTTTAGAGTAAGTTCTAATCGTTGACAGCACAGTCATAATTATATATTCCGGTGTAAAACTGTCACCTGGGAGTAAAGTGAAAAATAAATGCTACTTCATTTGAATACTACATCTACAATGTAATTAGTGATCATCTTATATAATAATGAGGAAGGCGAGGATATAAGAAAATATACCGAAAATTATTCATTCGTATACGCCTCTTCCTTATGGAATTTTGGCCTTTTGCCACTTAAAAAATCGATATAAGCATATGTATATATATATATATATATATATATATATATATATATATATATATATATATATATATATACATATATATATATACATAAATATATTTGTCTGTCTGTATCTATGTATGTGTGTACATAAAGATAGTGTGCTAATAGTTATGTGATTCAAATGAACGAAATTATTTACAGTATTTAAACTCATCTAATGTTTTATCTAGTGTGGAAACTTAAAAAGATAAAGTTGGCAGAGGAAACTAAAATATGTAGTACACACAGGAGATATCATGGATTGTACACAAATACACTTACGTGCGTATCTATGTGACCATATAGATATTGATGATCAAGGTATGTATATATATGTATGCCTATATATATATTTATATACATAGATGTATATTTATGTATATATATATTTATGTATATACATATATATATATATATATATATATATACTGTATAAATATATATATATATATATATATATATATATATATATATATATATATATATATATATATATATATATATATATATATATATATATATATATATAATAATATTAGGGACAAAATCCAAAATTACAGGTAAAAAACTCAATTAAAATCAATTTTCCCTAAAACTATATATTATATATATATACATGAATGTATGTATGCATTTATTACTACTTTGCTCAACACTGAGTGAATCACAAGACGGGCTGAAATATATTTAAATAATAGAAAAGCTGACAGTGACATTAATATTTAAAATGTATACATATTATTTCTATTATACACATGAACATTTTGAACATTTTGAATAGCGATTAGCCATTCGCATCGAAGACGTACTCCGTTCCTTTTCCTAATCTACAGCTGAGAACATTTTGTTGATATATATGTATAATATATGATGTCTAATCCCACCCCTCTCTCTCTCTCTGTATATATATATATATATATATATATATATATATATATATATATATATATATATATATATATATATATATATATATATATATATATATATATATACACTTAGGTGTAATTGTGTGAATGTGTGTGTATGTGTGTGTGTGTTTGCGTATCTAAATGTATACCTTTGTATTTGTCATGTATCACTGACAACGTGCTTTGGTTTACTTATGTCCACTTAACCTAGCGGTTTGCCATAACAGACCGATATTCAATTGACTAAGACCCTACAACGTAGTGTCTACGCATGGCTGCAGTCCAATGACTGAAACAAGTAAACGATCTAAAAAACAAAAAGCAGAAAAATGAACAACGAAGTTATCCCGATCGGGATGTAGACGTAGACATGAAAATAAGAAACCGTAATGAAATTACGCAAGGTATAACGAATGTTAAATAACGTATATGGTTTGTCTTCCGAAGGTGGTGTACATGTCATTGTTGTTGTCTTATTCATTATTGTTGATACGATTTCCAAGCGTGATATTAGAACTCTTTTTTAAAATATGAGTGTTTCCAGTTTTTACGTTCAAAATTAATAGTATTTTGTGCAATTAAATCATTTTTGGTATATATGTATATATATATATTGTAATTTATGAACAGCGTTCCTTTTGAATTTTCTTCTTTAGGCTTCGTTCGATATTTGTGTATCCAATTCTTCTCTGTGAACGCAGCGTGAAGTGAAAAACAAATTTGCTCAAAGCAATAATCCCAAACCTTATTTTTTCCTTTGTCTAAGCCATATAGGATTGACAAAGGCGAATATCTCCAAGCTTTCTTAAGCTATCAGTGTGAGCGTAATTTAAAAAAAAAAAAATGTCTATTTCATGTAGTTGCTATATTTTCTTTAGAAGTGAAACTTGAAAGATTCAAAAGCAAATAATAATGATGATGATAATGATGATGATGAGGATGATGATAATAATAGTAATAATAATAATAATAATAATAATAATAATAATAATAATAATAATAATAATGATGATGATGATGATGATGATAATAATGCTTCTTTATAAACAATTAGGGTTTTACAGAAATATCGAGGAGGATATATGACGGTACTATTCAATATGGTGCCACACAAAATCATGCAGAGAAGAACATAACAGGAACATAGAGACACAAAGCTGAACCAAGAAATAATTACCCCTTGTGGAGATATCTGAGTGCTGCTTGTAGAGACCCCAGAAAACCTCTGTAAACATGACCATTCCGCAAAGTGGTCTCTTATTATTCACTCTCGTCAATCTACTGTGGAACGAGCTTTGTTCACTGTGAACAAAGCTCGTTCTCTTGGACCTTCAATGAAACACTCATTAAACCTCCAACAATTTATTGGAAGGCCGCACTTCATTCTCCACCTGCACTTTCCTTCACAAATAAAACTTGAAAACGTTGATGTTGTCTTAGCCAATAAATGTGTTTGTCAATAACGCTTTCAGTTTGTTCCACCACACAACACGATTCGCGAACACAACCAGATAAATACTGCCTACTCAACCCGGATAAATGAAGGCCGCGAGACGGTCTTGACAATAAACTTAGCGAGACTTTCTTCACAGTGAACTTAGTTCATAGTTGGATCAATTCACAAATCACAATGTTTATTCACAATGTTCGATTACCAGGTTCTGCATGCAGAAGTGTCTGGTTACTCGATGCCCAACTAGAGCAGTCGCTACTGACGGTACTTCCATGCCGTTAAGCTTCAACGTAACAAAACCTCCCGGTAGCACTTTTGCTCCAGAAGCTTCTGGAAGTTACCGATGGACTCAGGCGCGATAGTCATTCGGAACAGATTACCAGTTTTTCGTTGACTCCCAGATTATAAGCGTGAATATCGTTCCTGTTGCATACCACTACAAGACTATAAAACAATAATGTGGAATTTTCAGCGCCCACAATACTCGACTGGTAGATATTTGTAATTGCCTGACGACATTCTATGTGTCTGGCGCACTGCATCTTGCTACGCTTGTTACAAGAATACAGTGCTGCCAAGGAGATGAGATCAGGAAAAGCGAGTCTGACAAGCGACGAACGCACAGGCTCGCCGTTAAGAAAGCCTCGTAGAGTATGTTATCGAGCCATCCAGCAACATTCGTCACTTCATTTTTCCGGATGTTTTCGGATTTTCTCGATACTCGTAGTCTCTTGGTAAGAATTATGACTTCAGTGTAGGTATTAAAATTCTATCCAGCGCTTCAGCCCATCCAAGTTTCGAAGAGTGGGGAAAATTGCAGTATAAAAGCTGTAACAGTTTTCGAGAGAATATGCGCTCATTTTGGTTCGGCAGAGACCACATTGTGTGTTTGTTGTCAAGCAGCGTCTCCATTGTCCCAACGTATCGAACAGCTTTCATCATCACGTGTCGCAGAATAGGTGTCATAGCCCTGACAACACAGCCTTTGTGTTTCATGATCAAGAATCGGTTGAGGGCTAATTTCGCCGTGGGAATATCTTCGGCGATGCCATTCGCAAGTACATCTTCTAAGTTTTTTAACTAAGTATCTCTCTATTTCAGCTTTCTCTATCGCTGTGATCTTACTAAGCTATATCGATTCTACTCTAAGTGCCCTTTTCATAGTAAACCACTGTTTGCTGTTGATAATTATTCTCCGTCAGCGTACGCGTTCATAATTTCTTAATCCAGTCCGTCGAGAACGACGCATCATTTTAGAGTAACTAGATCCATACCTAGCTAGACCATATCTAGCTAGACCATACATATTAAACATTTGTGGTGTACGTAGTGGAAGATGTTAAAATACGGACAAGTCGTGCTTTCTTTATCAACTGGTCAACAGGATTCTCTCTCCAGATAAGATCTGAATAATCCAATGTGATTTGGAAACTTCTAAATAAGTTAGCAAGACGTTCGCACCAGCCTGTCTCAGCAGCTAGCCCCACACAACCTGAACGAGCCCTCTGGTATCTGCGAAGCACCAAAAAATGAGATGTTCCTAAGAAAATCTCCGGATGCCAGAAATGTTGTTCTCCGTGTGACGAGTCAATACAAAGCAATTAGACTGAAGACATCCTCTTCACTAATTTACACATCTAGGTCCATCAACTTACCTTCTGCATCCAAGAGAATCACTCGTATTGGGAGATCCAGACATTGCCGGCTTTACCTTACCAAATACTTCCAATCCAATCGACTATGAGATGTGTACATCGCGTATCTACGAAGAACGTACAAGAACGAAATTGGTTCCTATTGATGCAGTGCTGATGCTCATTTTGTGGCTAGTATTGTTGCTATTGTATTGTTGAGTCGGCACGAGAGACAATCTTCCGTCTTTCCTTCTTATTCTTGGCGAAAAGAAAAAGACCAAAAAATTAGAAAAAAGAAGACGACAGAAAAATGGAAAGAAAAAGAGAGAAAGAAGAAAATTTAATCATACAGTTTTGTATAAATTTGATGATATTCTCCTGCCACCTTATTCATTCATCGAAGGCGTGATGTTAATAACCCGTAAACATATTTCTCCTCATGCATTCTGAGAAGTGACAGTGAAGGAGATTGAGAATATTTTCTGAGAATATGCACTTTCAAGGCTTCAAAATTGCAGCCGCTTGAAACGAAATGTTCACGAAGTTCTGTCGAACTACTGTTATTATGCTTGACGTCAAATCTGTGCCCATTAAAACTTTTGTTTAATTGGTATGTTGTACAACCAACATAAATTAAGTTGTGGTTCGTGCATTCTGCAGCGTACAACAAATGGGAAACTCTACATGTTCCACTTTCTGTATAAATCATAACATTCCTGTATTGATTTCTGTTGGAATTCACTTCACTCATGTTGTTGCACAATGAACAGGACTTAGCTCTCTTGTGGATGTTCTTTAAGGTACAGCGTGCAGATACTCCAATGCTCGTTTTATTGGAGTCAGATATATAGGTCAATAATTCTCTTATATTCTTATCCCGTCTAAAGGCTACAATAGGCGACTGGGGAAATATCTCTTTGAAATCAGAATATTTTTTCGCCACACGCTGGTAACTTTCATGCAACACTTTTGAAATGCCATCTATTGTATTGTGTTTGCTAAATTATGCGGGTAGGTTTTAACTATCTTTGCTAATCTTAGCTATTTTATTTGATATTTCCTTAAATCGTGATTCACTGTAATCGCATTTGACATAATGACATACAAAAGCATTTGCATGTTTCCAGTAATTCCCTATGTCAGTACAAATCCATTTTATCCTAAAAAACTGGGATTTCGGATTTGACCGAATAAGATGATGTGGATGATCGTAGCGGCGGTGGAAATAAATGTGGGATGATGTGGGCTTGCAAAATAACTCTGTCAGTATTCTGCCTCCAGAAAACTTGACTTTTGTGTCCAAAAGTTCAACGCTAGTTTTTGAAAAATTAGACGTAAATTTTATGTTGGACTTAGAGACATAGTTTCTAGCACAACAGTCACAGAAATGCAAGAAGTCCATTAACTTATCCTGTGATCCTTCCCAGACAGAAAATACGTCGTAAATGAACTGTAACCATAGTATTGTATCGTGACCATGAAAGGATTTGAATGTCTTCAGTAACTGTGTCTTGAATTTTGTCATGAAGACATTAGCGAAATTAGCTGCCATAGGGGTACTCATGGTGCAACCCTTCTTCTAGTGGTAAAATTTTTGTCTAAACTTCATTGTGTTACTTTCTAACACAAACCTCAATAATCTACAGATTTAATTTGGTGGAATACTTTTCTTTGACTGCTTTTCAAAGGCCTCCATGCATGCTTCTACATCTTCATTGTGATCAATATTGGGATATAAGGACGAAACATCCATGGTTGCGAAAAAACAGTTCTCAATACGGCCTCGGCTCTTAAAAAAGTTGTTGAGTTTAGATACAATATCAAAGGTATCCCGTATATAGGAACTCGATCGTTTTGCGACTGAGAATAGAAAACCATCCAACCATTCCGAAATTTTCGCCGTGCAACATTCATATCCGCTGCAAATTGAGCGCATTGGAGGAAATCTTTCGAACTTTTTGTATATATTAGGGAGACCATAAAATAAAGTCGTTCTTTCTGACCTTAAAATCGTAGTTTCAGCCTTATTAACTAAATTGTTTTCCTCTATTTCCAGAATTATTTTGTCAACTTCCTCTCTGTAATTGGGGTTTGGATCGACAGGTATTTCTTCATATGAAGTTTTGTCATTTAAAACTTCTTCACAAGCCGAAATCTACTACCTTTTGTCCATAATTACGGTAGCGACTCCCTTATCCGCCATCTTAATAACAATAGAATCGTTATTAGCTAGACGTCGTAGTGCATAACGTTCGGAATTGTTGAGGTTATTCCAGGACTTCTTTCCATTTGTTTTAAGGCTTTCTCTACTGCCTGCCTGACAAGATTCAAGAGATCCCAGTAGTGCTCGTGAATGCCCATCCCGAACTTTATCTGTATACCAATTGGGATTCTTTTCAATCCAATTATGCCAGATTCGATCATCATCATTTTTATTTTTAGTAAACATAGGGTTTTCTGACTCCTCATTACCACTTTTTTCAAAAACATATTCTTTCAGCTTGTGGTGGCGGACAAACTAAAATAGCTCTTCAGATAGTTTATTCTTGTCGAAATTCTTAGTGCTTGGGCAAAAACTCAGTACAAGTTCTAAGACTGAGAGATCGTCGAGCGAAAGTTTTAGTTTAGATAAATTTATGACCGACTTATTCTCTAGTGTGATGGTTTTTCTCGGGCAAATCGTTTTCAATGTCTTTTTCTCATTAGATTCCTGACTACTTTTTTGGGCTTTGCTCGAAATCTTTATTTAAAACGCCGAATATATTAGGTGATAAAATATGTTCTGAATGTTCATGTGAGAAGTTATAATTTTTAATCGTCTTTCTAGGGGTAATCCATTTCTGGGTGGATGATAGAAAGTGAGTGACTTCTGTGGTTTTTGTATACATTTGAAAAACCTTTACTTTCAGGAAAGGAACAAATTTATTGTTTTCGAGGCAAAATCTTAAATGTGCTCGCATTTTTGACTGATCATATAGAAACTTCTCTGGAGCGTTTCCAGTGACCAATTCAAATGCATACGCCAGGGAAAAAAGTTCACAATCATATGCGCCAACTTGAGAATTAATTATATGAACTTGTTGAATTGTAGGAATAATGTTTGCTTGTGGTGAATACAACGCTGTTATTTGTGCCAATAGTTCCTGCGAAAGTGGTAAATTCAATTTGTCATAAATATAACCATCTTTGAAAAAATTAGTTGAACATTTCATTTCAGGCGGCTGTAATTTTGAAGAAGACTTGATAGTGCATATTCTCAGAAAATATTCTGAATCTGCTTCACTTTCACTTCTCAGAATGTATGAGGAGAAATATGTTTGTAGGTTAACATCACAGCCTGGAGGATTGAATAAGATGACAAGAGAATATCATCAAATTTATACAAAACTGTTTGATTAAATTTTCTTCTTTCTCTCTTTTTCTTTCCTTTTTTTCTTTTTTCTATTCGTTCTGTCTTTTTCTTTTCGCCTGCTATAAAATTGTAACTTAAAAACTGATGATGTCATTCCATCAACGTGTGAACGCTGGTTGCTCTCGTTCATACTTTACGTTTAAATGTCAGTAATTTTGAATTTTTATCACTGCTTATTTTGAACGTGACAAAGACATACGTACTTTTGAATTATCGTTCAGCTAATAAAATATCTTATAATCGAATTGCAATCTTCGTCTTGACTATAATAATAATAATAATCATCATAATAATAATAATAATAATAATAATAATAATAATAATAATAATAATAATAATAATAATAGTAATAGTAATAATAATAACAACAACAACAACAACAACATCGAGAAATACCGTTCCTTTCTGTAGTTGGGAGTTGGATCGACTGGTAATTCTTCATAAAGTTTTGTCATGTAAAACTTCTTCACAAGCCGAAATATACTCACTTTTGTCCATAATTTCGATAGACTTTCGACGGAATAAGAACATCAGAGAATTATTGACCTCTATATCTGACACCAAGAAAACGAACATTAGAGTATCTGCACGCTCTACCTTAAAGAACAGCTGCAAGATAGGTAAGCCTTGTTCATTGTGCAACAACATGTGTGAAGTGAATTCCATCAGAAATCATAACAGAAATGTTATGATTTATAAAGAAGGTGGAACATGTAAAGATTCTCATTTAGTGTACGCTGCAGAATGCACGAAACACAACTTGATATATGTTGTTTGTACAACAGAACAATTAAACAAAAGGTTTGATGAGCATAGATTCGACTTCAGGCACAAGAACAGCAATTAAACAGAACTTTCTGAACATTTCGTTTCAAGCGGCTGAAATTTTGAAGAAGACTTGAAAGTGCATATTCTCAAAAAAATATTCTGAATCTACCCCACTTTCACTTCTCAGAATGCATAACGAGAAATATGTTTGCGGGTTATTAAGATGACAAGAGAATATAATCAAATTTCTAAAAAGCTGTTTGATTGAATATTCTTCTTTCTCTCTGTTTCTTTCCTATTTTTTCTGTCGTCTTCCTTTTTCTATTTTTTTTTGTTTCTGCCTGTTATAAAACTTAAAACTGATGATGTCATTTCATCAACGTATGCTCGGTTGTTACTCTCGTTCATAGTTTACTTTAAATTTCTGAAATTTTGAATTTTTAATCACCTTTTGTTTTGAACTTGACAAAGACAGACGTACTGCCGAAATATTGTTCAACGAATAAAACATTTATACAATAGAATCGCGCTCTTCGTCTTGACTAATAATAATAATAATAATAATAATAATAATAATAATAATAATAATAATAATAATAATAATAATAATAAATGCCCGGATGTAGTACCAGGCAGTGGCTCTCATGGCTTCTGATCTTAATTGATTGCAAGTGTTTTCATGTGCATTGTTTTGTCTAGTTATAAAAGACAGGTTACAGCAAATATTCTACTTAATACCACAGATTTACTATGCCCGGATGCAATACCAGGCAGTGGCTCTCATGGCTTCTGATGTTAATTGATTGGAAGTGTTTTCATGTACATTGTTTTGTCTTGGTACAAAAAGATGGGCTTCAGCAAATATTATGCTGAATACCACAGATTTGCTTCTCAGTTGTTTGATCTTAATCATTTGAGCGTGTCCCTCGGTGGCTGACGATATGTGCATCTCTGATCACGAGCAGAAGTAATGGGTGAGCATCATAGCCATGAGTTGAGAAGAATTCTTTGGGGTTTGAATAATTCACTTTCGGAAACATGGGTGTTTTGCTCAACATCCTTAAACAAATCTTACTCATGGACCTTTGCGCGGGATGGGCTACTCAACCTGAAGAAAATAATTCTAACTGAGCCCTACCTGCGAGGTCATGCGCTGTTTATTTTGATATGAAATCACCATGTCGCGCACATATAGTTGTGATGCATATGCCTGGTGTACCCTTATCAGACGGGTAGTCATGATGGGTATAATGGGCTTCGTATATTTTACCGCAGTGTCACTTTGGTGGAATGCACTGCTCTCTCACTCAATAATAATAATAATAATAATAATAATAATAATAATAATAATAATAATGATAATAATAATAATAAATTCTAATATAGGCGAATACGAAATATTGAATAAGATTTAGTTGTGAAAGAAAGGAAATGATTAAGCATATAAGCCATTGGCTGTACAATATTGTTTAAACTCCCAAAACAAAACCATATTGTTCATATTTTCGAAATGTATCATTAATTGATAGGGAAAGGATGTGAAGAAAAAATAAAAAGTAATCAAAAAGGGAAAACATATCTAATAAATTGTATTATACAATATATAATATAACACGGGAAGATGTATTATAAATGAAACATGCTAGCAACATCGTTAACACGCATAGAGATTAAACGCCCACTGAATGAAAGAAGTATGAATAATGCTGCGTCACTGCATGCGTATATAGTATGTAGTCGAGAGATGTCAGCAGCGATAATGCTTCAGTCAAAAGGATTGTCATTAACAATGGGAAAGCAATCTAATTCTTGTTGAAAGGTATAAATGGAATAGGTTAGTTATGTAAATATGTTTATAAACCCCTTTATGTTCTCGTGTAAAATGTGCACTTCCCGAGCACTGCACCAAAGAAAGCAAAAAGCAATGTCGTCATGGGTGGAAATTTTCTGCTCATAGATCGTCTTAATCAGTTTGACCTGGAATTAATTAACAGCAACAACAATATTAGCTACAGCAGTATAAACAGATAACTGTGTTGAGATAAGCGGAAAAAAAATATAATGAATCATTCTCCGCAAGCTTTGCATGCAACACATATGCAGTTCACCTTGATATCCTAAATTCCATTCTTGATATCATTAAGTCGGTGAATATTCCGCAGAAACTTCTTAACATGATATAACTCACAGGCCGACTTAGCACGACACAATATAACAGAGCTGGATAGTTGAATTACATGTACAATACTCGGTGCGTTTTCCATGTAGTTTCTGCCTATCTAATTTCATTTACAATG
>NC_142934.1:48714894-48717394 GCF_046866305.1 Octopus bimaculoides
TTCAAAACAGAATCGATAAATAAAATGCAAACACACATTCTAATTTCTCCTGATATGTGTAACAAAAGAACAAAGCAGGTTTGTTAAGTGCCCTTGCGTGTTGGGGTAAGAGCAAGGAGGAAGGACTTGTTTAAGGTGGAGGTAGAAATATGATAAGGAGTAACTATTCATAAATTATGCGGACTGATTGTTCTTGGAAAAAAAGAGGAATACTCAATCACTCGATCATTCTTACGTAAATGCATGTCATTTGCGTCAAGGGAGTACCTAATTGTTGAAATATCTATAAAGTTAGCTATATTGTGAATAACATATATAGCCAAGAGGGATCATTATTGATTGCCCGGAAATTAAATGCAATTTGAACCGTTTAATTGCTAACTAATACTAGATAAATTTAAATACAACATTTATTCTGTAATAGGCGGAGCGGTTGGTTTTGTTATGCATAAGGGATAAAGATTGCTATGCTCAATTTGATAAATCTTTTCGATACCTCTGTTGATGGATGTACATCAGGAGCAATGTACACGTCATAGTTTGCTTGGAGGCCTGCTTGTGCATGGCAGGCCAGGGAACATTTGTGAGAGGTAACTACTACATAAGTACGGCTGTTGTTAGTGGTAACACAAACAGGTCAACCATGTACAGAATAAAAAGTAAGATAGAGGTAAGAAAACGTTAGGACTTGAAAGTTTGATTAGGGTTCGGTTAAAAAGACCATCATTAGCGCAGATAATGAAATTATTCGAGAAGCTTCTGCGCCAGAAAAAAATAAAAGACGGGTAGGTCTGATATACGAACAGCCTAACCAGGATAATCAAAGGCTTTGCAGATGTGAATTCTAGTGGGTGATTTGTAGTTGATAAAGTAGAGAGTAGAACTTCAACAGAAGGAATTGGAAATGTTATGATAATACTAGTGTAATTTCAAGACATCACTTCTCGCACATAAATATCAAAAGATGTTTACTAGATGCTAGAAATTATTGGTGTTATGCAGCATTTCACTTTTCTTAAATTTACGCAAAAGAAATTTCATCTAACATTCATGCAGATATCTTAGATCATTTGAAAATTTTCCATGGAAATATATTCGTTCTTGAATCCTTAATGTTGTCAATATATGTTATCAAATTATATTAACTAATTTCGTTAGATGAAGATGTTGCTATATCTAACTCATATACTGTGGCAGTAAAAATCTTTGTTCTGATCTTCTGATGACCAGCTGTAGTAAAATTTTTTTAGGAATGAACAAAACATACTTTATTATGTGTAGTGCTATGTGATTCTTATATTTTTACTGGGGCACACGTTAATGAAGAAAGAAATGTTCAAAGGGTGCATCTAGTCAATCGATTTCTGTGTATGAGAGAAAAAACTAAGACGTTGATACACGGTCGATTTGCAACTAAGGTTTTAATAATGGCTACTCTGAAAAAATGTTATGGCGATAAATATTTTTAGCTAAGATTACAGCAGTTAAAATTTGTGAGGTTAAAATGGATGACTGATTTAATGGGTGTGGTGGGAACAGACGACGAAATAATTCGTTGCGATAGATAGAAAGAAAACATATATACTTTAAAATTCCAACCGAAGAGTATACACATAAACGCATATATGAACTATTTCACTATATAGCTCAGCTTTCTAACAATCAGATAATACCTCATGTTCGATAGAACAGTTCAACTGGAGAGCCTGTCAGTCAGGACTGAAAGCATAGACGTTCTTTGAAAGACAAATAAAGTGTCTTTGCTATAGTAACTATTCAGAATACATCTGTCATTAGACACCCGCCTCTGTCAGTGCCATTGTGTCAGTTAAACACTTATCTTGAGCTAAATTATGTTTCATCACAAAACATTTTGCAATTTCTAAGCGTTGAGCATATTAACTGTTTGGCTACTCACTTACATAACGTGTATAAGAATAAGCGAAGGACAATTTGTTTAAACGCTGTTCAGGTACTATGCATGTTAAAAATTTAAAGCTCTATAGAGTTGTATGAAGTCTACAATTATATGCTGATAGAAAGTTGAAAATATTCGTAAATTCAATTGAAGATTGGTAAAGGCAATATATGTGTGAATATATATTTTACATGCCTGTATACTTGGTTCTATAATACCATTCTAAGACACAATATATGTATGTCTGTCGATATGTATGTGTATAAGTATTTGCCAGAGGAGTCTTTGTTTAAATGTTTATATTACAAAATCATTGTCAACCAAAATATATTGAAATAAATTACTTAATTAAATTACAGGATTATTTTCAATATTTTTTAATCGTAAATGTCTGCGTAAAAATTATTGTATAATAGGCGCAGGCATAGCTGTGTGCTAAGAATATTGCTTCCCAACCACATGGTTCCAGATTCAGTCCCACTGCGTGGCACCTTGTGCAAGTGACTTCATCTCTAGCCTCGGGCCGATTAAAGCCTTGTAACTGAATTTGGTAGACGGAAACTGAACGTAGCCCGTCGTATA